>NC_092730.1:22340861-22558317 GCF_047496885.1 Scyliorhinus torazame | reverse complement strand
GGGGGTCAACTGAGGTCAATCAGGGTAATCCAGGGTCAACTGAGGTCAATCAGGGTCAACTGAGGTCAGTCAGGGTAATCCAGGGTCAACTGAGGTCAATCAGGGTCAACTGAGGTCAGTCAGGGTCAACTGAGGTCAATCACTGTCAACCAGGGTCAGCTGAGGTCAATCAGGGTCAACCGGGGTCAACTGAGGTCAATCAGGGTCAACCAATGCAAACAGATGTCAACCAGGGTGGGGGAGGGGAGGATGACAAAAGGGAGGGGACGGGAGGATCCACGTGAGGGAGGGGATGGGGGGATCCACGTGAGGGAGGGGATGGGGGGATCCACGTGAGGGAGGGGATGGGGGGATCCACGTGAGGGAGGGGACGGGGGGATCCACGTGAGGGAGGGGACGGGGGGATCCACGTGAGTGAGGGGTCGGAGGATCCACGTGAGGGAGGGGTCAGGGGGATCCACGTGAGGGAGGGAATGGGGGGATCCACGTTAGGGAGGGGACGGGGGGATCCACGTGAGGGAGGGGACGGGAGGATCCACGTGAGGGAGGAGACGGGAGGATCCACGTGAGGGAGGGGTCGGGGGATCCACGTGAGGGAGGGGTCAGGGGGATCCACGTGAGGGAGGGAATGGGGGGATCCACGTGAGGGAGGGGATGGGGGATCCACGTGAGGGAGGGGATGGGGGGATCCACGTGAGGGAGGGGATGGGGGGATCCACGTGAGGGAGGGGACGGGGGGATCCACGTGAGGGAGGGGTCAGGGGGATCCACGTGAGGGAGGGGATGGGGGGATCCACGTGAGGGAGGGGTCGGGGGATCCACGTGAGGGAGGGGTCGGGGGGATCCACGTGAGGGAGGGGACAGGAGGATCCACGTTAGGGAGGGGATGGGGGGATCCACGTGAGGGAGGGGACGGGAGGATCCATGTGAGGGAGGGGATAGGGGGATCCACGTGAGGGAGGGGACAGGAGGATCCACGTTAGGGAGGGGATGGGGGGATCCACGTGAGGGAGTTGATGGGGGGATCCACATGAGGGAGGGGATGGGGGGATCCACGTGAGGGAGGGGACGGGAGGATCCACGTGAGGGAGGGGTCGGGGGGGATCCACGTGAGGGAGGGGATGGAGGGGATCCATGTGAGGGAGGGGATGGAGGGATCTACGTGAGGGAGGGGTTGGGGGGATCCACGTGAGGGAGGGGTCGGGGGGATCCACGTGAAGGAGGGATCCACGTGAGGGAGGGGATGGAGGGGATCCACGTGAGGGAGGGGATGGAGGGATCCACGTGAGGGAGGGGTCGGGGGGATCCACGTGAGGGAGGGGTCGGGGGGATCCACGTGAAGGAAGGGATGGGGGGAATCTACGTGAGGGAGGGGTCGGGGGGATCCACGTGAGGGAGGGGATGGGGGGATCCACGTAAGGAAGGGGATGGGGGATCCACGTGAGGGAGTATATGGGGGGATCCACGTGAGGAAGGGGATGGGGGATCCACGTGAGGGAGGGGATGGGGGGATCCACGTAAGGAAGGGGATGGGGGAATCCATGTGAGGGAGGGGATGGGGGGATCCACGTGACAGAGGGGACGAGAGCATCCACATGAGGGAGGGGACGGGAGGATCCACGTGAGGGAGGGGATGGGGGATCCACATGAGGGAGGGGATGGGGGGATCCACATGAGGGAGGGGATGGGGGGATCCACGTGAGGGAGGGGACGGGAGCATCCACATGAGGGAGGGGACGGGAGCATCCACGTGAGGGAGGGGATGGGGGGATCCACGTGAGGGAGGGGATGGGGAGATCCACGTGAGGGAGGGGACGGGGGGATCCATGTGAGGGAGGGGACGGGAGGATCCACGTGAGGGAAGGGACGGGAGGATCCATGTGAGGGAGGGGATGGGGGGATCCACGTGAGGGAAGGGATGGGGGGATCCACATGAGGGAGGGCACGGGAGAATCCATGTGAGGGAGGCGATGGGGGGATCCACGTGAGGGAGGGGATAGGGGGATCCACGTGAGGGAGGGGATGGGAGGATCCATGTGAGGGAGGGGACGGGAGGATCCATGCGAGGGAGGGGATATGGGGATCCACGTGAGGGAGGGGACGGGAGGATCCACGTGAGGGAGGGGATGGGGGATCCACGTGAGGGAGGGGACGGGGGGATCCACATGAGGGAGGGGACGGGAGGATCCACGTGAGGGATGGGACGGGAGGATCCATGTGAGGGAGGGGATAGGGGGATCCACGTGAGGGATGGGACGGGAGGATCCATGTGAGGGATGGGACGGGAGGATCCATGTGAGGGAGGGGACAGGGGGATCCACGTGAGGGAGGGGACGGGGGGATCCACGTGATGAGGGGACAAGAGGATCCACGTGAGGGAGGGGACGGGGGGATCCACGTGAGGGAGGGGACGGGAGGATCCACGTGAGGGAGGGGACGGGAGGATCCACGTGAGGGAGGGGATGGGGGGATCCATGTGAGGGAGGGGATGGGGGGATCCACGTGATGAGGGGACAAGAGGATCCATGTGAGGGAGGGGACAGGGGGATCCACGTGAGGGAGGGGACAGGAGGATCCACGTGAGGGAGGGGACGGGAGGATCCACGTGAGGGAGGGGACGGGAGGATCCACGTGAGGGAGGGGACGGGAGGATCCACGTGAGGGAGGGGACGGGAGGATCCACGTGAGGGAGGGGACGGGAGGATCCACGTGAGGGAAGGGACGGGAGGATCCACGTGAGGGAGGGGACGGGAGGATCCACGTGAGGGAGGGGACGAGAGGATCCACGTGAGGGAGGGTACGGGAGGATCCACGTGAGGGAGGGGATGGGGGATCCACGTGAGTGAGGGGACGGGAGGATCCACGTGAGTGAGGGGACGGGAGGATCCACGTGAGGGAGGGGACGGGAGGATCCACGTGAGGGAGGGGATGGGGGGATCCACGTGAGTGAGGGGACGGGAGGATCCACGTGAGGGAGGGTACGGGAGGATCCACGTGAGGGAGGGGATGGGGGATCCACGTGAGTGAGGGGACGGGAGGATCCACGTGAGTGTGGGGACGGGAGGATCCACGTGAGGGAGGGGACGGGAGGATCCACGTGAGGGAGGGGACGGGAGGATCCACGTGAGGGAGGGGATGGGTGGATCCACGTGAGTGTGGGACGGGAGGATCCACGTGAGGGAGGGGACGGGAGGATCCACGTGAGGGAGGGGATGGGGGGTTCCACGTGAGTGTGGGACGGGAGGATCCACATGAGGGAGGGGACGGGAGGATCCACGTGAGGGAGGGGTCGGGAGGATCCACGTGAGGGAGGGGATGGGGGGATCCACGTTAGGGAGGGGACAGGAGGATCCACGTTAGGGAGGGGATGGGGGGATCCACGTTAGGGAGGGGACAGGAGGATCCACGTTAGGGAGGGGATGGGGGGATCCACGTTAGGGAGGGGACAGGAGGATCCACGTTAGGGAGGGGATGGGGGGATCCACGTTAGGGAGGGGATGGGGGATCCACGTTAGGGAGGGGACAGAGGAGGGGAAGGTTTCCACAGGACCAGCCATGGGATTAGGTGGATTTAGGGTGTGAGCACTGAGTCCCCTTCTCAGTGCAGTGGGAGAGAAGCGAGAAAATGGAGAGATAGAGTCAGAGAAAGAGAGAGAGATAAATTACAAAAGAGAGGTGAGGTTAAGAGGGATAGAGCGAGTTAGAGAGAGATCAAGAAAAAGGATAAAGTGAGAGACAGAGAGAGGGAGAGAATGAGGGGAAGAGAAGGGGAGCGAGGCAGACGGAGAGGAAGAGGAGAGAGACGCAAAGAATGTGAGACAGCGAAATAAAGAGAGAGAAACACAGACAGAGAGAGACCGCGAGAGAGACAGCGAGAGAGACAGAGAGACAGAAAGAGACACAGAGAGACAGAGAGAGACACAGAGAGACAGAGAGAGAGACAGAGAGAGAGACAGCGAGAGAGACAGCGAGAGACACAGAGAGACAGCGAGAGAGACAGAGAAACAGCGAGAGAGACACAGAGAGACAGAGAGAGAGACAGAGAGAGAGACAGAGAGAGAGACAGAGAGAGACAGAGAGACAGAGAGAGAGACAAAGAGAGACAGCGAGAGAGACAGAGAGACAGAGAGAGACAGAGAGAGACAGCGAGAGAGATAGAGAGACAGAGAGAGACACAGAGAGAGACACAGAGAGAGAGACAGAGAGAGAGACAGAGAGAGACACAGAGAGAGACACAGAGAGACAGCGAGAGAGACAGCGAGAGAGACAGCGAGAGACACAGAGACAGCGAGAGAGACAGCGAGAGAGACAGAGAGAGAGAGAGAGAGACAGCGAGAGAGACAGCGAGAGAGACAGAGAGAGACAGAGAGACACAGAGAGACAGCGAGAGAGACACAGAGAGACAGCGAGAGAGACAGAGAGACAGAGAGAGACACAGAGAGACAGCGAGAGAGACAGAGAGAGACACAGAGAGACAGCGAGAGAGACAGCGAGAGAGACAGAGAGACAGAGAGAGACAGAGAGAGACACAGAGAGAGACAGCGAGAGAGACACAGAGAGACAGCGAGAGAGACACAGAGAGACAGCGAGAGAGACACAGAGAGACAGCGAGAGAGACAGAGAGACAGAGAGAGACACAGAGAGACAGCGAGAGAGACAGAGAGAGACACAGAGAGACAGCGAGAGAGACAGCGAGAGAGACAGAGAGACAGAGAGAGACAGAGAGAGACACAGAGAGAGACAGCGAGAGAGACACAGAGAGACAGCGAGAGAGACAGAGAGAAACACAGAGAGACAGTGAGAGAGACAGCGAGAGACACAGAGAGACACAGAGAGACAGCGAGAGAGACAGAGAGACAGAGAGAGACAGAGAGAGACAGAGAGAGACACAGAGAGACAGAGAGAGACACAGAGAGACAGCGAGAGAGACACAGAGAGACACAGAGAGAGAGACAGCGAGAGAGACAGAGAGACAGCGAGAGAGACACAGAGAGACACAGAGACAGCAAGAGACACAGAGAGACAGCGTGAGAGACAGAGAGACAGCGAGAGAGACACAGAGAGACACAGAGACAGCAAGAGACACAGAGAGACAGCGTGAGAGACAGAGAGACAGCGAGAGAGACACAGAGAGACACAGAGACAGCGAGAGAGACAGAGAGACAGCGAGAGAGACAGAGAGACAGCGAGAGAGACACAGAGACACAGAGACAGCGAGAGAGACAGAGAGACAGCGAGAGAGACAGAGAGAGACAGCGAGAGGGACAGAGAGACAGCGAGAGAGACACAGAGAGACACAGAGACAGCGAGACAGCGAGAGAGGCAGAGAGAGACAGAGAGAGAGACAAAGAGAGACAGCGAGAGAGACAGAGAGACAGAGAGAGACAGCGAGAGAGACAGAGAGAGACACAGAGAGACAGTGAGAGAGACAGAGAGACAGCGAGAGAGACAGAGAGAGACACAGAGAGACAGCGAGACAGCGAGAGAGACACAGAGAGACAGAGAGAGAGAGACAAAGAGAGACAGCGAGAGAGACAGAGAGAGACAGAGAGAGACAGCGAGAGAGACAGAGAGACAGAGAGAGACACAGAGAGACAGAGAGAGACACGAGAGACAGCGAGAGAGACAGCGAGAGAGACAGCGAGAGAGAGAGAGAGACACAGAGAGACAGCGAGACAGCGAGAGAGACACAGAGAGACAGAGAGAGAGACAAAGAGAGACAGCGAGAGAGACAGAGAGAGACAGAGAGAGACAGCGAGAGAGACAGCGAGAGACACAGAGAGACAGAGAGACAGAGAGAGACAGAGAGAGACACAGAGAGACAGCGAGAGAGACAGCGAGAGACACAGAGAGACAGCGAGAGGCACAGAGAGACAGCGTGAGAGACAGAGAGACAGCGAGAGAGACACAGAGAGACACAGAGACAGCGAGAGACACAGAGAGACAGCGTGAGAGACAGCGAGAGAGACACAGAGAGACACAGAGACAGCGAGAGAGACAGCGAGAGAGACACAGAGAGACACAGAGACAGCGAGAGAGACAGAGAGACAGCGAGAGAGACAGAGAGAGACAGCGAGAGGGACAGAGAGACAGCGAGAGAGACACAGAGAGACACAGAGACAGCGAGAGAGACAGAGAGAGACAGAGAGACAGAGAGAGACACAGAGAGACAGCGAGAGACACAGAGAGACAGCGAGAGAGACAGCGAGAGAGACAGAGAGACAGCGAGAGAGACAGAGAGAGACAGCCAGAGAGACAGCGAGAGAGACAGCGAGAGAGACACAGAGAGACACAGAGACAGCGAGAGAGACAGAGAGACAGCGAGAGAGACAGAGAGTCAGCGAGAGAGACAGCGAGAGACACAGAGAGACAGCGAGAGAGACAGAGAGACAGCGAGAGAGACACAGAGAGACAGAGAGACAGCCAGAGAGACAGAGAGACAGCGAGAGACACAGAGAGACAGCGAGAGACACCGAGAGACAGAGAGAGACAGCGAGAGAGACAGCGAGAGAGACAGCGAGAGACAGAGAGAGACAGAGAGACAGCGAGAGAGACAGAGAGACAGCGAGAGAGACAGCGAGAGAGACAGAGAGACAGATAGAGAGAGAAACAGAGAAACAGAGAGAGAGAGAGACAGAGAGAGAGAAACAGAGAGAAGGCGAGAGAGACAGATAGAGAGAGAGACAGAGAAACAAAGAGAGAGAGAGACAGAGAGAGAGAAACAGAGAGACAGCGAGAGAGACAGATAGAGAGAGAGACAGAGAAACAGAGAGAGAGAGAGAGACAGAGAGACAGAGAGAGAGACAGAGAGAGAGAGAGACAGCGAGAGAGATAGAGGGAGAGGGAGAGAGAGACAGAGACAGAGACAGAGACAGAGAGAGACAGAGGGAGAGGGAGAGAGAGACAGAGACAGAGACAGAGAGAGACAGAGGGAGAGGGAGACAGAGACAGAGACAGAGAGAGAGACCTCGGTGCAGTGCTCTTTCAGAAGGTCAGTGCAGACTCGGTGGACCAAATGTCCTCCTTCTACACTGTAGAGACTCACAACCAAGGCCACCCAGGTCTCTTTAGATATTAACACTGCAGAACCCCTCCCCATTTAATCAATGCTCTTTCTGTTCTTTTCGACCAAAATGAAGAACTTCACACTTAATCACATTATATGGGCCCAAGTACTGATCTTTGAGGTACCCTTTAGTCACAACCCACCAGCCTGAGAAAGGCCCATTTATTCCTACTCTCTGGTTTGGGCCCGATAACCAATTCTCAATCCGTGCCGGAATATTCTCCCCGATCCCACCTGCTCCAATGTTGTTTATTTATCTCCTGCGTGGGACCTCATCGAAAACCTTCTGAAAATCCGGATACACCACATCCACTGGTTCTCCCTTATCTATTCTGCCAGATACATCCTCGAACAAAAACTCCCGACCAGGGTTGTCAAGCTTGGCTTCACTTTTATAAATCCATGCCCAATCCTCCCGTTATTTTCCAAGTGCCCAGTTATCACCTCCTTTATAATAGATTCTCGCGTGGGCAGCACGGTGGCGCAGTGGGTTAGCCCTGCGGCCTCACGGCGCCGAGGTCCCAGGTTCGATCCCGGCTCTGGGTCACTGACCGTGTGGAGTTTGCACATTCTCTCCGTGTCTGCGTGGGGTTTCACCCCCACAACCCAAAAACGTGCGGGGTAGGTGGATTGGCCGCGCTAAACTGCCCCATAATTGGAAAAAATGAATTGGGGACTCTAAATTTAAAAAAAAAAAGAATCTCGCTCTTTCCCTGCGGCTGACGTCAGGCTAACAGGTCTGTAATGCCCCCATTTTCCCTCTCCCGCCTTTCTGAAACAACGAAGTTTCATTTTCCACCTTCCAATCTGCAGGAACCATTCCAGAACCTGTCGAATTCTGAATGACAGTCACCAACGTATCCACTATCTCCCCCGCCACCTCTTTCAACACTCTGCGACGGGGATCACCAGGCTGTGGGGTTTAACAACCTTCAGTCCCGTTATTTTCTCCAGCGCTACTTTTCGACTGATACTAATTTCTTTCAGTTCCTCATTCTCACTACTGCCTCCGTTCTCACGTATTCCTGGAAGGCTTGTAGTATTCTCCTCCGTGACGACAGACACAGAGGGGGCGATTCTCCGATATGGAGCCCAAGTGTTCGCGCCGTCGCGTTTCACCCGGGTACGACCAATTCTGTCCCCCACAGGGGCCAGCACGGCGCTGGAGCAGTTCACGTCGCTCCAGCCTCCTTTTGCGGCGCCGAATGGACGCCGCGCCAACCCGCGCATTCGCGGGGGACTTCTTTAGTGCGCCGGCCCCGACTCAACATGGCGTCGGTGTTCAGGGGTCTGCCGCGCCAGAAAGTAGGCCCGGGGGGGGGGGTATGAGGCCGGGGGGGCACTCTTTCCCTTCCGCCTCGCCACGGTCTCCACCATGGCGGAGGTGGAAGAGATTCCCTCCACTGCGCATGCGCGGGAAACTGTCAGCGGTCGCTGACGCTCCCGCGCATGCGCCGCCCGTCATTTCCGCGCCAGCTGGCGGGGCAACAAAGGCCATTTCCGCCAGCTGGCGGGGCGGAAATTCCTCCGGCGTCGGCCTAGCCCCTCAATGTTTGGTTTCTCTGCCATTTCCTCGTACTCCATTGTAAATCCTCCTGACCCCAGTTCTAATGGACCCACATTTGTCTTCGATAACCGCTTTCCATTTTACACACCTACAGCAGCTTTTACAGACCGCTTTATGTTGCTCGCTAGTTTACCCTCACTTTCATGGTCCTTCTTTGCTGAGCTCAAAAATGCTCCCAGCCCTCAAGCTTATTCTGGGCAACTTTCTAAGCCTCTTCCTTTGACCGACTGCGATCTTTAACGCCTCTCGTTAACTGTGGTTGGATCACATTTCCTGTTGGGTTTTAACGCCTCAAAGGAATGTAAAGTTGTCATAGGCCATGGTTAAATCTTTAAACGCTGGTCAATGCCATCATAGCTTTATATGTAGTTCCCCAATCTACCACAGCCAAATTGCCCCCTCAGAACCATCACGGTAATCTTTGTTTCGTTTAAGACCCTAGTTTCAGATTGATCGTCATCACTTTCAAATGTCATGTAAAATTCCACCATGTTATGATCACTCTTCCCCAAGGACACCGTAACAACAAGATTATTGCTTAATATTTTCTCACTTCATAGTACTAAATCCAAAATAGCACATTCCCGAGTTGGCTGCTCGACACACCGTCCCAGAAGACCATCTCATGTACATTCCAGGAATGATTGTTCAATTGGCCAATCTCGTCTATATGTAGATTGAACCCCCCCTACCCCTCAATAATGACTATATTACCCTTGTTACATGCACTCTTAATTTCCTGAGTTACACCTTGCCCTGCATTATCATGATTGGTGGCCTATAACCCAATTTGTTTTTCTTTATTTTTTCCATGAGATGTAGGCATCGCTCAATAAGGCCAGCATTATGTCGCCAATCTCTAATTGCCCCGGGTGTGCTGCCCCTTCCTGTTGTTTAGCTCCACCCAAAACTGATACCGCATCTTGATCGTCCAACCTAAAATCCTCCTTCACTAATAGACTGATCTCGGGCGTCATTCTCCGACCCCCTGCCGGGTTGGAGAATCGCCAGGGCCGCCGTGAATCCCGCCCCCGCCGGTTGCCGAAGTCTCCGGTACCGGAGATTCGGCGGGGGCGGGAATCGGGCCGCGCCGGTTGGCGGGCCCCCCCGCTCGATTCTCCGGCCCGGATGGGCCGAAGTCCCGCCGATAAATTGCCTGTCCCGCCGGCGTAAATTAAAGTACCTTTCTTACCGGCGGGACAAGGCGGCGCGGGCGGGCTCCGGGGTCCTGGGGGGGGGGGGGGGGGCGCGGGGCGATCTGACCCCGGGGGGTGCTCCCACGGTGGCCTGGCCCGCGATCGGGGCCCACCAATCCGCGGGCGGGCCTGTGCCGTGGGGGCACTCTTTCCCTTCCGCCTTCGCCACGGTCTCCACCATGGCAGAGGTGGAAGAGACTCCCTCCACTGCGCATGCGCGGGGAAACTGTCAGCGGCCGCTGACGCTCCCGCGCATGCGCCGCCCGGAGATGTCATTTCCGCCAGCTGGCGGGGCGGAAATCCCTCCGGCGCCGGCCTAGCCCCTCAATGTTGGGGCTCGGCCGCCAAAGATGCGGAGCATTCTGCACCTTTGGGGCGGCGAGATGCCCGTCTGATTGGCGCGCCAGTCGGCGGACATCGCGCCGTTTTGGGAGAATTCCGCCCCTCGTCCTTTATTAACGGCGCTACCCCACCACCGTTAACTTATTGTCTATCATTTCTAAATGTCAAATACCCGTGAGGTCGGTTTTCAGGGGCGGGATTCTGCGAACACCGGCAGGGCGGGTAACACCGGCGCGAAGGGGTGGCATGAACCACTCCAGCGTCGGGCCGCCCAGAAGGTGTGGAATCCTCCGCACCTTCAGGGGCTAGGCCGGCCCCGGAGAGGTTTGCGCCGTGCCGGCCGGTGGGGCAGGGGCTTGGCGCCGCGCCAACCGGTGCAAAGGGCCCCCGCTGGCCGGCGCGAGTTGGCGCAGGCGCGGGACGCCACCGTGTGCTGGCATCATCCCAGCGCATGCGCACGTGGGGGGTTCATCTCCGCGTCGGCCATCGCGGACCGTTACACCAGCCGGCGCGGAGGAATAGAATGCCCCCACGTCACAGGCCCGCCCGCGGATCGGTGGGCCCCGATCGCGGGCCAGGCCACCATGGGGGCACCCACCGGGGCTACATCACCCCCCCCCCCCCCCCCCCCCCCGAGGCCGCCAGCGGAGCCAGGTCCCGACGGTAAGTACCAGTCGCAATTTACGCCGGCGGGACCAGCCAAAGACGGGTGGACACTCGGCCCATCGCGTGCCAGAGAATCGCCGGGGGGGGGGGGGGGCCGCTGGCAGCAGCCGCCGACCGGTGCGGCACGATTCCCGTCCCCCGCCAAAACCTCGGCGCCGGAGAATTCGGCAGCCTGCGGGGGTGGGATTCACGCCGCCCCCCGCCCCCCCCCCCCCCCCCCCGGCGATTCTGCGACCCGGGGGGGGGGGGAGAATCCCGCTCAAGGAACGTCTAAAGGGTAGGGAGGGGGGGGGGAGAGACAAAGAGAGAGAGATGGACAGGTTTAGGGAGGGAATTCCAGAGCTCAGCAACCAAGCCACCACCCCCCAGGCAGCTGAAGGCACGGCCGCCAATGGCGGAGCGATGGGAATGGGGGGAAGGTCAAGAGGCCGGAATTGGAGAAGCGCAGAGATCTCGGAGGGTTGTAGAGGCTGGAGGAGGTTACAGAGATAGGGAGGGTTGTAGAGGCTGGAGGAGGTTACAGAGATAGGGAGGGTTGTCGGGGCTGGAGGAGGTTACAGAGATAGGGAGGGTTGTCGGGGCTGGAGGAGGTTACAGAGATAGGGAGGGTTGTCGGGGCTGGAGGAGTTTACAGAGATAGGGAGGGGTGTAGGGGCTGGAGGAGGTTACAGAGATAGGGAGGGTTGTAGGGGCTGGAGGAGGTTACAGAGATAGGGAGGGTTGTAGGGGCTGGAGGAGGTTACAGAGATAGGGAGGGTTGTCGGGGCTGGAGGAGGTTACAGAGATAGGGAGGGATGTAGGGGCTGGAGGAGGTTACAGAGATAGGGAGGGTTGTAGGGGCTGGAGGAGGTTACAGAGATAGGGAAGGTTGTAGGGGCTGGAGGAGGTTACAGAGATAGGGAGGGTTGTCGGGGCTGGAAGAGGTTACAGAGATAGGGAGGGTTGTAGGGGCTGGAGGAGGTGACAGAGATAGGGAGGGATGTAGGGGCTGGAGGAGGTTACAGAGATAGGGAGGGGTGTAGGGGCTGGAGGAGGTTACAGTGATAGGGAGGGTTGTAGGGGCTGGAGCAGGTTACAGAGATAGGGGGGATTGTAGGGAGCTGGAGGAGGTTACAGAGATAGGGAGGGTTGTAGGGGCTGGAGGAGGTTACAGAGATAGGGAGGATTGTAGGGGCTGGAGGAGGTTACAGAGATAGGGAGGGCTGTCGGAGGTTACAGAGAGAGGGAGGGTTGTTGGGGCTGGAGGAGGTTACAGAGATAGGGAAGGTTGTTGGGGCTGGAGGAGGTTACAGAGATAGGGAGGGTTGTAGGGACTGGAGTAGGTTACAGAGAGAGGGAGGGTTGCAGGGACTGGAGTAGGTTACAGAGATAGGGAAGGTTGTTGGGGCTGGAGGAGGTTACAGAGATAGGGAGGGTTGTAGGGGCTGGAGGAGGTTACAGAGATAGGGAGGGTTGCAGGGACTGGGGGAAGGTTACAGAGAGAGGGAGGGTTGCAGGGACTGGAGTAGGTTACAGAGAGAGGGAGGGTTGCAGGGACTGGAGGAGGTTACAGAGATAGGGAGGGTTGTAGGTATTGGAGGAGGTTACAGAGATAGGGAGGGTTGTAGGGGCTGGAGGAGGTTACAGAGATAGGGAGGGTTGTCGGGGTTGGAGGAAGTTACAGAGATAGGGAGGGTTGTAGGTATTGGAGGAGGTTACAGAGATAGGGAGGGTTGTCGGGGCTGGAGGAGGTTACAGAGATAGGGAGGGTTGTAGGTATTGGAGGAGGTTACAGAGATAGGGAGGGTTGTAGGTGGCTGGAGGAAGTTACAGAGATAGGGAGGGTTGTAGGTATTGGAGGAGGTTACAGAGATAGGGAGGGTTGTCGGGGCTGGAGGAGGTTACAGAGATAGGGAGGGTTGTAGGGACTGGAGGAGGTTACAGAGAGAGGGAGGGTTGCAGGGACTGGAGGAGGTTACAGAGAGAGGGAGGGTTGCAGGGGCTGGAGGAAGTTACAGAGATATGGAGGGTTGTAGGTATTGGAGGAAGTTACAGAGATAGGGAAGGTTGTAGGGGCTGGAGGAGGTTACAGATATAGGGAGGGTTGTAGGGGCTGGAGGAGGTTACAGAGATAGCGAGGGTTGTAGGGGCTGGAGGAGGTTACAGAGATAGGGAGGGTTGTAGGGGCTGGAGGAAGTTACAGAGATAGGGACGGTTGTAGGGGCTGGAGGAGGTTACAGAGATAGGGAGGGTTGTAGGGACTGGAGGAGGTTACAGAGATAGGGAGGATCGTCGGGGTTGGAGGAGGTTACAGAGATAGGGAGTGTTGTTGGGGCTGGAGGAGGTAACAGAGATAGGGAGGGGTGTAGGGGCTGGAGGAGGTAACAGAGATAGGGAGGGTTGCAGGGACTGGAGGAGGTAACAGAGATAGGGAGGGGTGTAGGGGCTGGAGGAGGTAACAGAGATAGGGAGGGTTGCAGGGACTGGAGGAGGTAACAGAGATAGGGAGGGTTGTAGGGACTGGAGGAGGTTACAGAGATAGGGAGGGTTGTAGCGGCTGGAGGAGGTTACAGAGATCGGGAGGGTTGTAGGGGCTGGAGGAAGTTACAGAGATAGGGAAGGTTGTAGGGGCTGGGGGCGGTTACAGAGATAGGGAGGGATGTAGAGGCTGGAGGAGGTTACAGAGATCGGGAGGGTTGTAGGGGCTGGAGGAAGTTACAGAGAAAGGGAAGGTTGTAGGGGCTGGAGGAGGTTACAGAGATAGGGAGGGTTGTTGGGGCTGGAGGAGGTTACAGAGATAGGGAGGGTTGTAGGGGCTGGAGGAGGTTACAGAGATAGGGAGGGTTGTAGTGGCTGGAGGAGGTTACAGAGATAGGGAGGGTTGCAGGGGCTGGAGGAGGTTACAGAGAGAGGGAGGGTTGCAGGGACTGGAGGAGGTTACAGAGATAGGGAGGGTTGCAGGGACTGGAGGAGGTTACAGAGATAGGGAGGTTTGCAGGGACTGGAGGAGGTTACAGAGAGAGGGAGGGTTGTCGGGGCTGGAGGAGGTTACAGAGAGAGGGAGGGTTGTAGGGGCTGGAGGATGTTACAGAGAGAGGGAGGGTTGCAGGGACTGGAGGAGGTTACAGAGATAGGGAGGGTTGCAGGGACTGGAGGAGGTTACAGAGATAGACGTTGCCTCTCCGAGTTAGAAAGCAGCTGAGTACTCACTAATATTTTTTACCTCCAGATTCTCATCCCTCTGGTTTGCGAAGTCCTTCAGATGGTCGGCCATGTTCTGGAAGAGGAGGTGCAGGTCCTCCGGGTGGCTGGAGGAGAAATCTGGCCAGTGAAGAGACAGCACGTTCTGCTGGTTCTGGGTGATCTGAAAGCCAAGTGGATTGCAAAGGGCGAATTAGGGCCGCGGAATGTCTGGAGCGAAGGAGGGGGCCACTCTGCCCATTGGGCCGGGGCCAGCCCTCTGCAAGACCCGACTCGCCCCACTCGCCCGCCTTTTTGCGCCCGTTCGGCTCGCAAATCTTTTTCTCCTTGGCGGAATCTGCACCCCCCCACCCCCCCGAGGGAAGGCCTCACTCGCTTACCTCCTGGATGTGACTGGCGACAGAGACCTGCGTGTCTAGGTCCAGCGCCTGGATTTGCCCGATGAATTCCTCTTTTCTCTCGCACTGCAAGCAAAGAGAGCACGGGGTTAGTGAGTGTGTGGAAATGAAGAGACCGGGCCGAGGATCACCACAGAGGATCAGCCATGACTTCCTTGAATGGTGGGGCAAGCTCGACGGGCCGAATGGACTACTTACGCCGTGCCTCTGTCTGTGTGTGTGTGTGTGTGTCCCCCCCCCGTCGCTGGAGGCGATCACCCCCCCACCCCCCCCCCCCCCCACCCCCACCCACCCAGTTTCAAAATGGCGGAAGGGGTCCAACCAATCGCTGGTCAATTGGCAATTCGCCCGCGGGAGGCATCGCGGGCCGGGGCCCCCCAAATCTGGGGGAGGAGGCCTCTGCCTCGGGGAGGGCGCGGAGGGGTGTTTCCCAGGAAGGGACCAGTGGATGAGGGAATACCAGCCGACGCGGAGACACAGAAGGGCCGCACGGCGGCGCGGTGGGTTAGCACTGCTGCCTCACTGGCGCCGGGATCCCAGGTTCGATCCCGGCCCTGGGTCACTGTCCGCGTGGAGTTGGCACATTCCCCCCGTGTCTGCGTGGGTTTCGGCCCCCACAACCCAAAGATGTGCCGGGTCAGGTGGATTGGCCACGCGCTCAATTGCCCCTTAATTGGAAAAACGAATTGGGTGCTCTCAATTTATTTTAAAAGTTTTTTAAAAAACGCGGAGACGCCGGGAGAAGTTGGGACAGTTCTTCCTCGGAGCAGAGATAGTCAAGCCGGGTGTGGGGGGGGTGTGGGGGGGGGGGGGGGGGGGGGGCGGAGATTTATTCGAAATCAGGAAGGATTTGGATGGAGTAGACGAGGAGAAAGTGTTTCCCGGGAGGGCGGGTAACCAGAGGTTGAGGTGAACCGGGGAAAGAGTCGGGCAAGGGGTGGGGAAGATGAGGAGGTTTTTTTTTTTTTAAAACACAGCGAGCTGTCAGTGTCCGTTTTATTTTTAAACGGGTGACAGTTTTCAGAGAATCAAGGCAGAACGAGAATGGATACGCGTGACACAGCGCCTTATTTATCACGTTCAAAATCAGGGGTAGCAAACGCAACGGTCCCAATAAAAACCCAACTCATTTCCTGTCACGTGACGTGATGTCCACACACCGGTAATCCTTGTCAAACGAGCACGGCTCAGGGAAAAGAAGGACTGGACTACCCGGTGTATTAGAAAACCAAGATTGACCAGAATGGTGACAGAACAAAGAGGTTTATAGGCATCAGGAAAGATTGAACAGATCGAGGCTCTTTGCTCCAGGAAAGGGAAGGCCCAGGGGGGGTGATTGAGGCCTTCAAGATTCTGAAAAGGGTTTCCTTAGGGTTCAAAATGTGCATGTGTAAGGGGACAGGGCAGGGAGTGGGCCTGGGTAGGGGGCTCTTTCGGACGGTCGGTGCTGACTCGATGGGCCGAATGGCCTCCTTCTGCATTGGAGGGATTCTAAGGTCATCAACAGGCGATAGTCACGTCTAAATCCAATGGGGACCTCAGGAGAATTGTCTTTACCCAGAGAGTGGGGAGGATGTGGGACTCGCTCCCACGAGGAGCGGGGGAGAATGTGGGACTCGCTCCCACAGGGAGTGGGGGAGAATGTGGGACTCGCTCCCACAGGGAGTGGGGGGGAATGTAGAACTCGCTCCCACGAGGAGCGGGGGAGAATGTGGGACTCGCTCCCACAGGGAGTGGGGGAGAATGTGGGACTCGCTCCCACGGGGAGCGGGGGAGAATGTGGGACTCCCTCCCATGGGGAGTGGGGGAGAATGTGGGACTCGCTCCCACGGGGAGTGGGAGAGAATGTGGAACTCGCTCCCACGGGGAGCGGGGGAGAATGTGGGACTCCCTCCCACGGGGAGTGGGGGAGAATGTGGGACTCGCTCCCACGGGGAGTGGGAGAGAATGTGGAACTCGCTCCCACAGGGTGTGGGGGAGAATGTGCGACTCGCTCCCACAGCGAGTGGGGAGAATGTGGGAACTCGCTCCCACGGGGAGTGGGGGAGAATGTGGGACTCGCTCCCACGGGGAGTGGGTAGAATGTGGGAATCGCTCCCACGGGGAGTGGGGAGAATGTGGAACTCGCTCCCACAGGGAGTGGGGGAGAATGTGGGACTCGCTCCCACAGGGAGTGGGGGAGAATGTGGGACTCGCTCCCACAGGGAGTGGGGGAGAATGTGGAACTCGCTCCCACAGGGAGTGGGGGAGAATGTGGAACTCGCTCACACAGGGAGTGGGGAGAATGTGGGACTCGCTCCCACAGGGAATGGGGAGAATGTGGGACTCGCTCCCACAGGGAGTGGGGAGAATGTGGAACTCGCTCCCACAGGGAGTGGGGGAGAATGTGGAACTCGCTCACACAGGGAGTGGGGAGAATGTGGGACTCGCTCCCACAGGGAGTGGAGAGAATGTGGGACTCGCTCCCACAGGGAGTGGGGAGTATGTGGAACTCGCTCCCACAGGGAGTGGGGAGAATGTGGGACTCGCTCCCACAGGGAGTGGGGGAGAATGTGGGACTCGCTCCCACAGGGAGTGGGGAGAATGTGGAACTCGCTCCCACAGGGAGTGGGGGAGAATGTGGAACTCGCTCCCACAGGGAGTGGGGGAGAATGTGGGACTCGCTCCCACAGGGAGTGGGGAGAATGTGGGACTCGCTCCCACAGGGAGTGGGGAGAATGTGGAACTCGCTCCCACAGGGAGTGGGGAGAATGTGGGACTCGCTCCCACAGGGAGTGGGGGAGAATGTGGGACTCGCTCCCACGGGGAGTGGGGGAGAATGTGGGACTCGCTCCCACGGGGAGTGGGGGTGAATGTGGAACTCGCTCCCACGGGGAGTGGGGGAGAATGTGGGACTCGCTCCCACAGGGAGTGGGGAGAATGTGGGACACGCTCCCACAGGGAGTGGGGGAGAATGTGGGACTCGCTCCCACAGGGAGTGGGGGAGAATGTGGGACTCGCTCCCACAGGGAGTGGGAGAGAATGTGGGACTCGCTCCCACAGGGAGTGGGGAGAATGTGGGACACGCTCCCACAGGGAGTGGGGGAGAATGTGGGACTCGCTCCCACAGGGAGTGGGGAGAATGTGGGACTCGCTCCCACAGGGAGTGGGGGAGAATGTGGGACTCGCTCTCACAGGGAGTGGGGAGAATGTGGGACTCGCTCCCACGGGGAGTGGGGAGAATGTGGGACACGCTCTCACAGGGAGTGGGGGAGAATGCGGGACACGCTCTCACAGGGAGTGGGGAGAATGTGGGACTCGCTCCCACAGGGAGTGGGGGAGAATGCGGGACTCGCTCCCACAGGGAGTGCTCGAGCTGAATGGTGTTGCTCCATTTCAGGGGGGAAGCTGGACAAACTGATGAGGGCGGGAGGGATAGAAGGATGGGGGGATGAAGAGGGGAGTGGGCGGAGGCTGGTGTGGAGCAGGAACACCTGAAGATGGGCCGAATGGTCAGATTCTGTGCTCGGAATTCAAATGAATTCTCAAGACATCGAGATGCTCGATGGTCCCAGCGTTAAACTCACTGGCATTTTCCTTGATAATCTCAAAGAGACCGGAATTTAGAATAGTCACAGACCCAGGGAAAATCGACACTCACTCACCTTGACCTGAAATGGAGGGGGTGTCCCCCCCTCCCCCCGCCCCGCTCACCATCTTTCACACCCTTTGAAAAACCTCTCTGGTGTTTAAACGTGCACACTGACACAAAGCAGCAGAGGGAAGCTTTCCGTCACAAAAAATATTAAAGGGAGTGGGGAGTGAGGGGGAGGGTGGGATTAGACTGGGTGGGATATTAAAGGGTGCGGGGAGTGAGGGGGAGAGTGGGATTAGACTGGGTGGGATATTAAAGGGTGTGGGGAGTGAGGGGGAGAGTGGGATTAGACTGGGTGGGATATTAAAGGGTGCGGGGAGTGAGGGGGAGAGTGGGATTAGACTGGGTGGGATATTAAAGGGTGTGGGGAGTGAGGGGAGAGTGGGATTAGACTGGGTGGGATATTAAAGGGTGTGGGGAGTGAGGGGGAGAGTGGGATTAGACTGGGTGGGATATTAAAGGGTGCGGGGAGTGAGGGGGAGAGTGGGATTAGACTGGGTGGGATATTAAAGGGTGTGGGGAGTGAGGGGAGAGTGGGATTAGACTGGGTGGGATATTAAAGGGTGCAGGAAGTGAGGGCGAGAGTGGGATTAGACTGGGTGGGATATTAAAGGGTGCGGGGAGTGAGGGGGGAGAGTGGGATTAGACTGGGTGGGATATTAAAGGGTGCGGGGAGTGAGGGGGGAGAGTGGCATTAGACTGGGTGGGATATTAAAGGGTGCGGGGAGTGAGGGGGAGGGTGGATTAGACTGGGTGGGATATTAAAGGGTGCGGGGAGTGAGGGGGAGATTGGGATTAGACTGGGTGGGATATTAAAGGGTGTGGGGAGTGAGGGGGAGAGGGGGATTAGACTGGGTGGGATATTAAAGGGCGTGGGGAGTGAGGGGGAGAGTGGGAATAGACTGGGTGGGATATTAAAGGGTGCGGGGAGTGAGGGGGAGAGGGGGATTAGACTGGGTGGGATATTAAAGGGTGTGGGGAGTGAGGGGGGAGAGTGGGATTAGACTGGGTGGGATATTAAAGGGTGCGGGGAGTGAGGGGGAGAGTGGGATTAGACTGGGTGGGATATTAAAGGGTGCGGGGAGTGAGGGGGAGAGTGGGATTAGACTGGGTGGGATATTAAAGGGTGTGGGGAGTGAGGGGGAGAGTGGGATTAGACTGGGTGGGATATTAAAGGGTGTGGGGAGTGAGGGGGGAGAGTGGGATTAGACTGGGTGGGATATTAAAGGGTGCGGGGAGTGAGGGGGAGAGTGGGATTAGACTGGGTGGGATATTAAGGGGTGAGGGGAGAGTGGGATTAGACTGGGTGGGATATTAAAGGGTGCAGGGAGTGAGGGGGGTAACTAGGATTAGACTGGGTGGGATATAAAAGGGTGTGGGGAGTGCGGGGAGTGAGGGGGATTAGACTGGGTGTGATATTAAATTGTGCGGGGAGTGAGGAGGAGAGTGGGATTAGACTGGGTGGGATATTAAAGGGTGCGGGGAGTGAGGCGCAGAATGGGATTAGACTGGGTGGGATATTAAAGGGTGAGGGGAGTGAGGGGGAGAGCGGGTTTAGACTGGGTGGGATATTAAAGGGTGTGGGGAGTGAGGGGGAGAGTGGGATTAGACTGGGTGGGATATTAAAGGGTGCGGGGAGTGAGGGGGAGAGTGGATTAGCCTGGGTGGGATATTAAAGGGTGTGGGGAGTGAGGAGGAGAGTGGGATTAGACTGGGTGGGATATTAAAGGGTGCGGGGAGTGAGGCGCAGAATGGGATTAGACTGGGTGGGATATTAAAGGGTGAGGGGAGTGAGGGGGAGAGCGGGTTTAGACTGGGTGGGATATTAAAGGGTGTGGGGAGTGAGGGGGAGAGTGGGATTAGACTGGGTGGGATATTAAAGGGTGCGGGTAGTGAGGGGGAGAGTGGATTAGTCTGGGTGGGATATTAAAGGGTGTGGGGAGTGAGGGGGAGAGTGGGATTAGACTGGGCGGGATATTAAAGGGTGCGGAGAGTGAGGGGGAGAGTGGGATTAGACTGGATATGATATTAAAGGGTGCGGGGAGTGAGGGGGAGAGTGGGATTAGACTGGGTGTGATATTAAAGGGTGCGGGGAGTGAGGGGGAGAGTGGGATTAGACTGGGTGGGATATTAAAGGGTGCGGGGAGTGAGGAAGAGAGTGGGATTAGACTAGGCGGGATATTAAAGGGTGCGGGGAGTGAGGGGGGAGAGTGGGATTAGACTGGGTGGGATATTAAAGGGTGCAGGGAGCGAGGGGAGAGTGGGATTAAACTGGGTGGGATATTAAGGTGTGCGGGGAGTGAGGGGGAGAGTGGGATTAGACTGGGTGGGATATTAAAGGGTGCGGGGAGTGAGGGGGAGGGTGGGATTAGACTGGGTGGGATATTAAAGGGTGTGGGGAGTGAGGGGGAGGGTGGGATTAGACTGGGTGGGATATTAAAGGGTGTGGGGAGTGAGGGGGAGAGTGGGATTAGACTGGGTGGGATATTAAAGGGTGCGGGGAGTGAGGGGGAGAGTGGGATTAGACTGGATATGATATTAAAGGGTGCGGGGAGTGAGGGGGAGAGTGGGATTAGACTGGATATGATATTAATGGGTGCGGGGAGTGAGGGGGAGAGTGGGATTAGACTGGGTGGGATATTAAAGGGTGCGGGGAGTGAGGAAGAGAGTGGGATTAGACTAGGCGGGATATTAAAGGGTGCGGGGAGTGAGGGGGGAGAGTGGGATTAGACTGGGTGGGATATTAAAGGGTGCGGGGGAGTGAGGGGGAGAGTGGGATTAGACTGGGTGGGATATTAAAGGGTGCAGGAAGTGAGGGGGAGAGTGGGATTAGACTGGGTGGGATATTAAAGGGTGCGGGGAGTGAGGGGGGAGAGTGGGATTAGACTGGGTGGGATATTAAAGGGTGCAGGGAGTGAGGGGAGAGTGGGATTAAACTGGGTGGGATATTAAAGGGTGCGGGGAGTGAGGGGGAGAGTGGGATTAGACTGGGTGGGATATTAAAGGGTGTGGGGAGTGAGGGGAAGAGTGGGATTAGACTGGGTGGGATATTAAAGGGTGCGGGGAGTGAGGGGGAGAGTGGGATTAGACTGGGTGGGATATTAAAGGGTGTGGGGAGTGAGGGGAGAGTGGGATTAGACTGGGTGGGATATTAAAGGGTGCGGGGAGTGAGGGGGAGAGTGGGATTAGACTGGGTGGGATATTAAAGGGTGCGGGGAGTGAGGGGGGAGAGTGGGATTAGACTGGGTGGGATATTAAAGGGTGCAGGGAGTGAGGGGAGAGTGGGATTAAACTGGGTGGGATATTAAAGGGTGCGGGGAGTGAGGGGGAGAGTGGGATTAGACTGGGTGGGATATTAAAGGGTGCGGGGAGTGAGGGGGAGAGTGGGATTAGACTGGGTGGGGTATTAAAGGGTGTGGGGAGTGAGGGGAAGAGTGGGATTAGACTGAACATGGAACATGGAACATAGAAGAGTCCAGCACAGTACAGGCCCTTCAGCCCACAATGTTGTGCCGACCATTTATCCGAATCTAAGATCGACCTAACCTACACCCCTTCAGTTTACTGCTGTCCGTGTGCCTGTCCAAGAGTCGCTTAAATGTCCTGAATGACTCTGACTCCACCACCTCTGCTGGCAGTGATTCCACACACCCACCACTCTCTGTGTAAAGAACCTCTGACATCTCCCCTATACCTTCCTCCAATCACCTTAAAATTATGTCCCCCTCGTGACAGCCATTTCCACCCTAGGGAAAAGTCTCTGGCTATCCACTCTATCCATGCCTCTCATCACCTTGTACACCTCTATCAAGTCACCTCTCTGCCTTCTTCGCTCCAGTGAGAAAAGCCCCAGCTCCCTCAACCTTTCTTCATAAGACATGTCCTCCAGTCCAGGCAGCATCCTGGTAAATCTCCTCTGCACCCTCTCCAAAACATCCACGTCCTTCCGATAACGAGGCGACCAGAACTGGACACAATATTCCAAGTGTGGTCTAACAAGAGTTTTATAAAGCTGCAGCAAAACCTCGCGGCTCTGAAACTCAATCCCCCTGTTAATGAAAGCTAACACACTATACGCCTTCTTAACAACCCTATCAACCTGGGTGGCAACTTTGAGGGATCCATGTACATGGACCCCAAGATCCCTTTGTTCCCCCACACTTCCAAGAATCCTGGCCAGAATTCACCCCTAGCCATGTGTTGATGCCAGTGCCAAAACCGGCGCGGGCGTTGTGGCATCAATGGGAATCCAGGCCCAGTAATTCTCCCCTTCTTCGGGGGCTAGGATAGCGGCAGAGTGCTGTGCGCTGCTCCGGAGCCGAAGGCCGGCCTGATTCGTCCGGCACCGGTCCGCGCATGCGCGCCACGGCCGTCTCCATGTTAGCGCATCTGCATAGCTGCCGTCTCCGCGCCGGCCCCCGGGCAACATAGCGAAGCCGTACAGGGGCCCGGCGCTGCGGAACATAGGCCCCCCACCCCCACCGGAATCGGATCCCCCCCCCACCCACCACCAGGACGGCCCCCACAGCCAGAACGCTGAGGTCCCGCCGGGTAGGACCATAGGCAAACCACGCTGGCGGCTGGGCGGGCACTCGGCCTGTCGATCGAGGAGAATCGTCGTGGGGGGCGGCTTTCAACGGCCCCCGACCGGCACCTTGGCGACCACGCGGGCGCAATTGGCACCGCCAGCCCAGCATCGGAGCGGCGTGGCGGCTTTCCGCGCCCCTCCGTCAATTCTCCGACTCGGCGCAGAGAATCCTGGCCCCCGCCGTTAATCCTGTTAAAGGCCTTCCAAAATGAATCACTTCACATCTAACAAGGTTGAACTCCATCTGCCACTTCTCAGCCCAGCTCTGCATCCTGTCAATGTCCTGTTGTAACCTGGAACAGCCCTCGACACTATCTACAACTCCCCCAACCTTCGTGTCATCGGCAAACGTACTAACCCACCCTTCCACTTCCTCATCTAAGTCATTTATAAAAACCACAAAGAGCAGAGGTCCCAGAGCAGATCCCTGCGGGACACCACTGGACACCGACCTCCAGGCGGAATACTTTCCATCCACTACCACTCGCTGTCTTCCTTCGGCCAGCCAATTCTGTATCCGGACAGCCACATTTCTCTGCATCCCATGCCCCCTAACGTTCTGAATGAGCCTACCATGGGGAACCTTGTCAAATGCCTTACTGAAATCCATATACACCACATCCACTGCTCGACCTTCATCAATGTGTCTCGTCACATCCTCAAAGAATTCAATGAGGCTTGTGAAGCATGACCTGCCCCTCACAAAGCCAAGCTGACTATCTTTAATCAAACAATAGTTTACTAAATAATCATAAATCCTGGGCGAAATTCTCCCCCAACGGCGGGATGTCCGCCGACTGGCGCCAAAGACGGCGCCAATCAGACGGGCATCGCGCCGGCCCAAAGGTGCGGAATGCTCCGCATCTTTGGCGGCCTAGCCCCAACGTTGAGGGGCTAGGCCGGCGGCGGAGGGATTTCCGCCCCGCCAGCTGGCGGAAATGGCGTTTGTTGCCCCGCCAGCTGGCGCGGATATGCGGCGCATGCGCGGGGGCGTCAGCGGCCGCTGTCAGTTTCCCGCGCATGTGCAGTGGGGAGAGTCTCTTCCGCCTCCGCCATGGTGGAGGCCGTGGCGGAGGCGGAAGGGAAAGAGTTCCCCCACGGCACAGGCCCGCCCGCGGGTCGGTGGGCCTCGATCGCGGGCCAAGCCACCGTGGGGGCACCCCCCGGGGTCAGATCGCCCCGCGCCCCCCCCCCCAGGACCCCGGAGCCCGCCCACGCCGCCTGGTCCCGCCTGTAAATACCAGCTTTGATTTACGCCGGCGGGACAGGCAATTTCTGGGCGGGACTTCGGCCCATCCGGGCCGGAGAATTGAACGGGGGGTCCCGCCAACCGGCGCGGCCCAATTCCCGCCCCCGCCCAATCTCCGGTACCGGAGACTTCGGCGGGGTGGGGGCGGGATTCACGGCGGCCAACGGCCATTCTCCGACCCGGCGGGGGGTCGGAGAATGGCGCCCCCTGTCTCTCAGAATCCTTTCCAATATTTTGCTCACCACAGTCGTAAGACTGATGGGTCTGTAATTCCCAGGGATTTCCCTATTAACGAAGAACAAAGAAAAGTACAGCACAGGAACAGACCCTTCGGCCCTCCAAGCCCGTGCCGACCATGCTGCCCGACTAAACTACAATCTTCTACACTTCCTGGGTCCGTATCCCTCTATTCCCATCCTAGTAATGTATTTGTCAAGATGCCCCTTAAATGTCACTATCGTCCCTGCTTCCACCACCTCCTCCGGTAGCGAGTTCCAGGCACCCACTACCCTCTGTGTAAAAAAACGTGCCTCGTACATCTACTCTAAACCTTGCCCCTCTTACCTTAAACCTATGCCCCCTAGAATTGACCCCTCTACCCTGGGGAAAAGCCTCTGACTATCCACTCTGTCTATGCCCCTCATAATTTTGTAGACCTCTATCAGGTCGCCCCTCAACCTCCTTCGTCCCAGTGAGAACAAACCGAGTTTATTCAACCTCTCCTCATAGCTTATGCCCTCCATACCAGGCAACATTCTGGTAAATCTCTTCTGCACCCTCTCTGAAGCCTCCACATCCTTCTGGTAGTGTGGCGACCAGAATTGAACACTATACTCCAAGTGTGGCCTAACTAAGGTTCTATACAGCTGCAACATGACTTGCCAATTCTTATGCTCAATGCCCCGGCCAATGAAGGCAAGCATGCCGTATGCCTTCTTGACTACCTTCTCCACCTGTGTTGCCCCTTTCAGTGACCTGTGGACCTGTACACCTAGATCTCTCTGACTTTCAATACTCTTGAGGGTTCTACCATTCACTGCATATTCCCTACCTGCATTAGACCTTCCAAAATGCATTACCTCACATTTGTCCGGATTAAACTCCATCTGCCATCTCTCCGCCCAAGTCTCCAAACAATCTAAATCCTGCTGTATCCTCTGGCAGTCCTCATTGCTATCCGCAATTCCACCAACCTTTGTGTCGTCTGCAAACTTACTAATCAGACCAGTTACATTTTCCTCCAAATCATTTATATATACTACAAACAGCAAAGGTCCCAGCACTGATCCCTGCGGAACACCACTAGTCACAGCCCTCCAATCAGAAAAGCACCCTTCCATTGCTACTCTCTGCCTTCTATGACCTAGCCAGTTCTGTATCCACCTTGCCAGCTCACCCCTGATCCTGTTTGACTTCACCTTTTGTACTAGTCTACCATGAGGGACCTTGTCAAAGGCCTTATTGAAGCCCATATAGACAACATCCACTGCCCTACCTGCATCAATCATCTTTGTGACCTCTTCGAAAAACTCTATCAAGTTAGTGAGACACGACCTCCCCTTCACAAAACCATGCTGCCTCTCACTAATACGTCCATTTGCTTCCAAATGGGAGTAGATCCTATCTCGAAGAATTCTCTCCAGTAATTTCCCTACCACTGACGTAAGGCTCACCAGCCTGTAGTTCTCTGGATTATCCTTGCTACACTTCTTAAACAAAGGAACAACATTGGCTATTCTCCAGTCCTCCGGGACATCACCTGAAGACAGTGAGGATCCAAAGATTTCTGTCAAAGCCTCAGCAATTTCCTCTCCAGCCTCCTTCAGTATTCTAGGGTAGATCCCATCAGGCCTTGGGGACTTATCTACCTTAATATTTTTCAAGATGCCCAACACCTCGTCTTTTTGGATCTCAATGTGACCCAGGCTATCTACACACCCTTCTCCAGACTCGACATCCACCAATTCCTTCTCTTTGGTGAATACTGATGCAAAGTATTAATTTAGTACCTCACCCATTTCCTCTGGCTCCACACATAGATTCCCTTGCCTATCCTTCAGTGGGCCAACCCTTTCCCTGGCTACCCTCTTGCTTTTTATGTATGTATAAAAAGCCTTGGTATTTTCCTTAACCCTATTTGCCAATGACTTTTCGTGACCCCTTCTAGCCCTCCTGACTCCTTGCTTAAGTTCCTTCCTACTTTCCTTATATTCCACACAGGCTTTGTCTGTTCCCAGCCTTTTAGCCCTGACAAATGCCTCCTTTTTCTTTTTGACGAGGCCTACAATATCTCTTGTTATCCAAGGTTCCCGAAAATTGCCGTATTTATCCTTCTTCCTCACAGGAACATGCCGGTCCTGAATTCCTTTCAACTTACACTTGAAAGCCTCCCACATGTCAGATGTTGATGTACCCTCAATCATCCGCCCCCAATCTAGGTTCTTCAGTTCCCGCCTAATATTGTTATAATTTGCCTTCCCCCAATTTAGCACATTCACCCTAGGACCACTCTTATCCTTGTCCACCAGCACTTTAAAATTTACTGAATTGTGGTCACTGTTCCCGAAATGCTCCCCTACTGAAACATCTACCACCTGGCCGGGGCAGCACGGTAGCCTTGTGGGGGGCAGCACGGTAGCCTTGTGGATAGCACAATTGCTTCACAGCTCCAGGGTCCCAGGTTCGATTCCGGCTTGGGTCACTGTCTGTGCGGAGTCTGCACATCCTCCCCGTGTGTGCGTGGGTTTCCTCCGGGTGCTCCGGTTTCCTCCCACAGTCCAAAGATGTGCAGGTTAGGTGGATTGGCCATGATAAATTGCCCTTAGTGTCCAAAATTGCCCTTAGTGTTGGGTGGGGTTACTGGGTTATGGGGATAGGGTGGCGGTGTTGACCTTGGGTAGGGTGCTCTTTCCAAGAGCCGGTGCAGACTCGATGGGCCGAATGGCCTCCTTCTGCACTGTAAATTCTATGATAATCTATTCCCCAATACCAGGTCCAGTACAGCCCCTTCCCTAGTTGGACTGTCTACATATTGTTTTAAGAAGCCCTCCTGGATGCTCCTTACAAACTCTTCCCCGTCTAAGCCCCTGGCATTAAGTGAGTCCCAGTCAATATTGAGGAAGTTGAAGTCTCTCATCACCACAACCCTGTTGTTTTTACTCTTTTCCAAAATCTGTCTACCTATCTGCTCCTCTATCTCCCGCTGGCTGTTGGGAGGCCTGTAGTAAACCCCCAACATTGTGACTACACCCTTCTTATTCCTGACCTCTACCCATATAGCCTCGCTGCCCTCTGAGGTGTCCTCCCGTAGTACAGCTGTGATATTCCCTTTCTTGAACAGGGGAACAACATTCGCCTCCCTCCAATCACCCAGTGGAGAGTGAGGATGCAAAGATCATCGCCAACGGCGCAGCAATCTCCTCCCTCGCTTCCCGCAGTAACCTTGGGTATATCCCGTCAGGCCCAGGGGACTTATCTATCCTGATGCTTTTCAAAATTTCCAGCACATCCTCCTTCTTAATATCAACGTGTTCGAGTCTATTAACCTGGTTCACACTGCTCTCATGGGCAACAAGGTCCCGCTTTCTCGTGAATACTGAAGCAAAATATTCATTTAGGGCCTCCCCTACCTCTTCAGATTCTAGGCACAAGTTCCCTCCACTATCCCTGATTGTCCGTACCCTCTGTAAGTGTTGTTCTGGGTGAGTTTGGCTACGCCGACACAGTTGTGGTCCATATTCGACGGCACTAAGTTCCCAAAATATGTGCCCACATGAATCTCGCCATTACGGGCTCTCGCACCGTTTGATTCGCTGGCTAACACCTTGCACCCGCCCCACATCCGATCTTCGTGACTTTGTTCCTCAGTCTTTTCGGGCACCAGCCAGCACATGTCCCGTTGCAGTGCCACCTGCTATCGATCCCCCTAATCCATCAAACACGTGGGCTCAGGAGATGATCCCTGCAGCATCCGTGCAAACCTCCTGAGAGGAGACAGCCCACAATAAACAGGAATAGGCCAAGGCGGGCGGGGGGGGGCGGGGGTGGGTGCGAGTGTCAGAATATCAGAGATGCAAGTCCTTACCCGCTCTGAGGAATGGGCCCCGGAAATCGCAGCGGTGTCTGAGGAGACGCAGTCTCCGACAGCGAGCTTGGCCTGTGCCAGAGAGCCTGAGGAGACGGGCGGGATGTTAAAGGGTGTGGGGAGGGGGGAGAGTGGGATTAGACTGGACAGTTTATGTGGATAGAGGCTTCAGTCTGATAGAGTGACTGACCTTTTCCTGTGCCAGAATGTTGCATGAACTAATTCCCCATTGGTCACTCTGTGTCCAGGCAGGGATTGGTCACTCTGTGTCTGGGCAGGGATTGGTCACTCTGTGTCCGGGCAGGGATTGGTCACTCTGTGTCCAGGCAGGGATTGGTCACTCTGTGTCCAGGCAGAGATTGGTCACTCTGTGTCCAGGCAGGGATTGGTCACTCTGTGTCCAGGCAGGGATTGGTCACTCTGTGCCCAGGCAGGGATTAGTCACTCTGTGTCCGGGCAGCGATTGGTCACTCTGTGTCCAGGCAGAGATTGGTCACTCTGTGTCCGGGCAGGGATTGGTCACTCTGTGTCCAGGCAGAGATTGGTCACTCTGTGTCCGGGCAGGGATTGGTCACTCTGAGTCCAGCAGGGATTGGTCGCTCTGTGTCTGGGCAGGGATTGGTCACTGTGTCCAGGCAGGGATTGGTCACTCTGTGTCCGAGCAGAGATTGGTCACTCTGTGTCCGAGCAGAGATTGGTCACTCTGTGTCCGAGCAGAGATTGGTCACTCTGTGTCCAGGCAGGGATTGGTCACTCTGTGTCCAGGCAGAGATTGGTCACTCTGTGTCCAGTCAGGGATTGGTCACTCTGTGTCCGGGCAAGGATTGGTGACTCTGTGTCCAGGCAGAGATTGGTCACTCTGTGTCCAGGCAGGGATTGGTCACTCTGTGTCCGGGCAGAGATTGGTCACTCTGTGTCCGAGCAGAGATTGGTCACTCTGTGTCCGAGCAGAGATTGGTCACTCTGTGTCCAGGCAGGGATTGGTCACTCTGTGTCCAGGCAGAGATTGGTCACTCTGTGTCCGGGCAGGGATTGGTCACTCTGTGTCCGGGCAGGGATTGGTCACTCTGTGTCCAGGCAGGGATTGGTCACTCTGTGTCCAGGCAGGGATTGATCACTCTGTGTCCAGGCAGGGATTGGTCACTCTGTGTCCGGGCAGGGATTGGTCACTCTGTGTCCGAGCAGAGATTGGTCACTCTGTGTCCAGGCAGGGATTGGTCACTCTGTGTCCAGGCAGAGATTGGTCACTCTGTGTCCACTCAGGGATTGGTCACTCTGTGTCCGGGCAGAGATTGGTCACTCTGTGTCCGGACAGGGATTGGTGACTCTGTGTCCAGGCAGGGATTGGTCACTCTGTGTCCAGGCAGGGATTGGTCACTCTGTGTCCAGGCAGGGATTGGTCACTCTGTGTCCAGGCAGGGATTGATCACTCTGTGTCCAGGCAGGGATTGGTCACTCTGTGTCCGGGCAGGGATTGGTCACTCTGTGTCCGAGCAGAGATTGGTCACTCTGTGTCCAGTCAGGGATTGGTCACTCTGTGTCCAGGCAGGGATTGGTCACTCTGTGTCCAGGCAGGGATTGGTCACTCTATGTCTGGGCAGGGATTGGTCACTCTGTGTCCGGGCAGGGATTGGTGACTCTGTGTCCAGGCAGGGATTGGTCACTCTGTGTCCAGTCAGGGATTGGTCACTCTGTGTCCAGGCAGGGATTGGTCACTCTGTGTCCAGTCAGAGATTGGTCACTCTGTGTCCGGGCAAGGATTGGTGACTCTGTGTCCAGGCAGGGATTGGTCACTCTGTGTCCAGGCAGGGATTGGTCACTCTGTGTCCAGGCAGGGATTGGTCACTCTGTGTCCGGGCAGGGATTGGTCACTCTGTGACCAGTCAGGGATTGGTCACTCTGTGTCCAGGCAGGGATTGGTCACTCTGTGTCCAGGCAGGGATTGGTCACTCTGTGTCTGGGCAGGGATTGGTCACTCTGTGTCCAGGCAGGGATTGGTCACTCTGTGTCCAGGTAGGGATTGGTCACTCTGTGTCCAGTCAGCGATTGGTCACTCTGTGTCCACTCAGGGATTGGTCACTCTGTGTCCAGTCAGGGATTAGTCACTCTGTGTCCAGTCAGGGATTGGTCACTCTGTGTCCAGGCAGGGATTGGTCACTGTGTCCAGGCAGGGATTGGTCACTCTGTGTCCGGGCAGGGATTGGTGACTCTGTGTCCAGGCAGGGATTGGTCACTCTGTGTCCAGTCAGGGATTGGTCACTCTGTGTCCAGGCAGGGATTGGTCACTCTGTGTCCACTCAGGGATTGGTCACTCTGTGTCCAGTCAGGGATTAGTCACTCTGTGTCCAGTCAGGGATTGGTCACTCTGTGTCCAGGCAGGGATTGGTCACTCTGTGTCTGGGCAGGGATTGGTCACTCTGTGTCCGGGCAGGGATTGGTCACTCTGTGTCCAGGCAGGGATTGGTCACTCTGTGTCCAGGCAGGGATTGGTCACTCTGTGTCCAGGCAGGGATTGGTCACTCTGTGTCCAGTCAGCGATTGGTCACTCTGTGTCCAGGCAGGGATTGGTCACTCTGTGTCTGGGCAGGGATTGGTCACTCTGTGTCCGGGCAGGGATTGGTCACTCTGTGTCCAGGCAGGGATTGGTCACTCTGTGTCCAGTCAGCGATTGGTCACTCTGTGTCCACTCAGGGATTGGTCACTCTGTGTCCAGTCAGGGATTAGTCACTCTGTGTCCAGTCAGGGATTGGACACTCTGTGTCCAGGCAGGGATTGGTCACTCTGTGTCCAGGCAGGGATTGGTCAGTCTGGCTAACGGTTGTCTCTGGTGTTTGATCTCAGGACATACCTGAACTGCACAGCCCAATAACATCAGCAGCAACTTCTCGAACTCCTGTAGACCCTCGTCTGAAACATCAGAGAACCACCATTAATTTAATACTGAGACCGACAGGAGAGAGAGAGAGAGAGAATGAGAGTGAGAGAGGGAGAGAGACCCAGACAAAGAGAGAGAGAGAGACAGAGACAGAGAGAGAGAGAGAGACAGAGACAGAGAGAGAGACAGAGAGAGAGACCAGACAGAGCGAGAGAGACCAGACAGAGAGAGAGAGAGAGAGAGAGACAGAGAGAGAGAGACAGAGACAGAGACAGAGAGAGACAGAGAGAGAGACAGAGAGAGACAGAGAGAGAGAGACCAGACAGAGAGAGAGAGAGAGACAGAGAGACCAGACAGAGAGAGAGAGAGACCCAGACATAGGGAGAGAGAGAGAGACCCAACAGACAGAGAGAGACAGACAGAGAGAGAGAGACAGAGAGAGAGACCCAGGCAGAGAGAGACAGAGAGAGAGAGACCAGACAGAGAGAGAGAGAGAGACAGAGAGAGATCCAGACAGAGAGAGAGACCCAGACACAGAGAGAGAGAGACAGACAGAGAGAGAGAGATCCAGACAGAGAGAGAGAGAGAGACAGAGAGAGAGAGAGAGAGAGACAGAGAGAGAGACCCAGGCACACAGAGAGAGAGACAGACAGAGAGAGAGAGATCCAGACAGAGAGAGAGAGACAGACAGAGGGAACGAGAGAGAGAGACAGACAGAGAGAGAGAGAGACAGAGAGAGAGACCCAGGCAGAGAGAGAGAGAGAGATAGAGACCCAGACAGAGAGAGAGATAGAGACCCAGACAGAGAGAGAGAGAGAGAGAGACCCAGACATAGAGAGAGAGACCCAGACAGAGAGAGAGACCCAGACAGAGAGAGAGACCCAGACAGAGAGAGAGACCCAGGCAGAGAGAGAGAAAGAGACCCAGAGAGAGAGAGAGACCCAGACAGAGAGAGAGACCCAGACAGAGAGAGAGACCCAGACAGAGAGAGAGAGACCCAGACAGAGAGAGAGAGAGAGACCCAGACAGAGAGAGAGAGAGAGACCCAGACAGAGAGAGAGAGAGAGACCCAGACATAGACAGAGCGAGTCCCAGACAGAGAGAGATTGTGAGACAGAGGGAGAGAGACCCAGACATAGAGAGAGCGAGAGACAGACAGAGAGAGATACCCAGACAGAGAGTGAGACCCAGACAGAGAGAGAGACCCAGACAGAGAGAGAGACCCAGGCAGAGAGTGAGACCCAGACAGAGAGAGAGACCCAGACAGAGAGAGAGACCCAGACAGAGAGTGAGACCCAGACAGAGAGAGAGACCCAGACAGAGAGAGAGACCCAGACAGAGAGTGAGACCCAGACAGAGAGAGAGACCCAGACAGAGAGTGAGACCCAGACAGAGAGAGATACCCAGACAGAGAGAGAGACCCAGACAGAGAGAGAGAGACCCAGATAGAGAGTGAGACCCAGACAGAGAGAGAGACCCAGACAGAGAGAGAGACCCAGACAGAGAGAGAGACCCAGACAGAGAGAGAGACCCAGACAGGGGGAGACAGTGTGAAGACCCCTTTGTGGTGATGTGCATCAATGTAAATGCATGTAGGCTAGCTAGACACTAGAGGGAGCACCAGAGACATCTCACACACACTCAACCAATAGATCAGTTGGATAGGACGCGACCAATGGACATTCACGATACACACAGAGGTGACACTACCACAGGGGGGCATTACACCAACCCATATATAAAGGTCACCATACACATGATCTGCCTCTTTCCAGTGGAGACAGTCAGTGAGGACAGACACAGGGTTGATTCAATATTACACCCACCACATGGATTGCAGCAACTGGTTAGTCAGTCTGGGTAGCTATCGTAGGATTAGCAGTAGTGTCGAACCCGAGTAATAGAAGTGTAAATAGTTTAATAAACGTGTTGAAGTTATCGCCACATCTGAACCTTCCGTTGTCAAGTACACCACAAGGAAGCTGCTTATGTTACACCCACAACATAACAAATCACCCTTGGGCTGGGGGAGTGGCCTGGGAAGGCTGGGCAGGGCAGGGATTGAGAGACAGGTGCTACCTCATGCAGTCGAATAGCCGGCTCAGTGGCACAACCGATCGGGGGCAGGAGGCGGGAATCCTGTAACCACGGGCAACCCGGTGAGGGCGCGGCAGACACTTACCGCTCAGGGGGTCGCGGCCCAGGAGCTGTACATTCGGGACGGTCATCAGAACGAGTTGCTGAAGATCCTCCTGTGAGTGGGGGAAATACAGAAAAGGGGCATTAGAGAGAGAGAGGGGGGAGGGGGTATTAGAGAGAGGGAGGGGGGAGGGGGAGGGGGAGGGGGTATTAGAGAGCGAGGGGGGAGGGGGGATTAGAGAGAGGGAGGGGGAGGGGGTATTAGAGGGAGGGGGTATTAGAGGGAGGGAGGGAGGGAGGGGGTATTAGAGAGAGGAAGGGGGAGGGGGTATTAGAGAGAGGGAGGGGGAGGGGGTATTAGAGGGAGGGGGTATTAGATAGACCAGGAGGGGAGGGGGTATTAGAGAGAGGGGGTGGGGGAGAGGGTATTAGAGAGAGGGGAGGGGGTATTAGCGAGAGAGGGGAGAGGGGGTATTAGAGAGAGGGAGGGGGTATTAGAGAGAGGGAGGGGGAGGGGGTATTAGAGAGGGGAGGGGGTATTAGAGAGAGGGAGGGGGAGGGGGTATTAGAGAGAGGGAGGGGGTATTAGAGAGAGGGAGGGGGAGGGGGTATTAGAGAGGGGGATGGGGTATTAGAGAGAGGGAGGGGTATTAGAGAGAGGGAGGGGGTATTAGAGAGAGGGAGGGAGGTATTAGAGAGGGAGGGGGAGGGGTATTAGAGAGGGAGGGGGAGGGGGTATTAGAGAGAGTGGGGTATTAGAGAGAGGGGGAGGGGGTATTTGAGAGAGAGGGAGGGAGAGGTATTAGAGAGAGAGGGAGGGAGGGTGAGGGTGTATTCGAGAGAGAGGGAGGGGAAAGGGGTATTAGAGGGAGGGAGGGGGTATTAGACAGAGAGAGGGAGGGGGTATTCGAGAGACGGAGGGGGAGGGGGTATTAGAGAGAAGGAGGGAGGGAGGGGGTATTAGAGAGAGGGGGGGAGGGAGGGAGGGGGAGGTGGTATTAGACAAAAGGGAGGGGAAGGGGGTATTAGAGAGATGGAGGGGAGGGGGTATTAGAGAGAGGGAGGGGGTATTAGAGAGGGATGGGGAGGGGGTATTAGAGAGGGAGGGGAAGGGGGTATTAGAGAGATGGAGGGGGAAGGGGTATTAGAGAGAGGGAGGGAGGGAGGAGGGGAGAGGGTATTAGAGAGAGGGAGGGATGGGGAGGGGGTATTAGAGAGAGGGAGGGAGGGAGGGGAGGGGGTATTAGAGAGAGGGAGGGGGTATTAGACAGAGAGAGGGAGGGGGTATTAGAGGGAGGGAGGGGGTATTAGAGAGAGGGAGGAGGTAGGGGGTATGAGAGAGAAAGGGAGGGAGGGTGAGGGTGTATTCGAGAGAGAGGGAGGGGAAAGGGGTATTAGAGGGAGGGAGAGGGTATTAGACAGAGAGAGGGAGGGGGTATTCGAGAGGGGGAGGGGGTATTAGAGAGAAGGAGGGAGGGAGGGGGAGGGGTATTAGAGAGAGGGAGGGGGAGGGGGTATTAGAGAGAGGGGGGAGGGAGGGAGGGGGAGGTGGTATTAGAGAAAGGGAGGGGAAGGGGGTATTAGAGAGATGGAGGGGAGGGGGTATTAGAGAGAGGGAGGGGGTATTAGAGAGGGACGGGGAGGGGGTACTAGAGAGGGAGGGGAAGGGGGGTATTAGAGAGATGGAGGGGGAAGGGGTATTAGAGAGAGGGAGGGAGGGAGGAGGGGAGAGGGTATTAGAGAGAGGGAGGGAGGGATGGGGAGGGGATATTAGAGAGAGGGAGGGAGGGAGGGGAGGGGGTATTAGAGAGAGGGAGGGGGTATTAGACAGAGAGAGGGAGGGGGTATTAGAGGGAGGGAGGGGGTATTAGAGAGAGAGAGGAGGTAGGGGGTATTAGAGAGAAAGGGAGGGCGGGGAGGGGGTATTAGAGAGAGGGGGAGGGGATATTAGAGAGAGGGAAGGAGGGGAGAGGGGGTATTAGAGAGAGGGAGGGGGAGGGGGTATTAGAGAGCGAGGGAGAGGGGGATTAGAGAGAGGGAGGGGGTATTAGAGAGAGGGAGGGGAGGGGGTATTAGAGAGAGGGATGGAGGGGAGAGGGGGTATTAGAGAGAAGGAGGGGGTATTAGAGAGAGTGAGGGAGGGGGGAGGGGGTATTAGAGAGAGAGGGGGGAGGGAGGTGGGATTAGAGAGAGGGAGGGAGGGGAGAGGGGGTATTAGAGAGAAGGAGGGAGGGGAGAGGGGGTATTAGAGAGAAGGAGGGGGTATTAGAGAGAGTGAGGGAGGGGGAGGGGGTATTAGAGAGGGAGGGGGAGGGGGGTATTATGATAGAATGATAAACTCTGCAGTGCAGAAGGAGGCCATTCGGCCCATCGAGTCTGCACTGGCTCTTGGAAAGAGCACCCTACTCAAGCCCAAGCCTCCACCCTATCCCAGTAACCCCACCCAACCTTTTTTTTTTGCACACTAAGGGCAATTTATCACGGCCAATCCACCTAACCTGCACGTCTTTGGACTGTGGGAGGAAACCGGAGCACCCGGAGGAAACCCACGCACACACGGGGAGGACGTGCCCAAGCCGGGAATCGAACCTGGGACCCTGGTGCTGCGAGGCAGCTGTGCTAACCGCTATCATGCTGCCCCATGGGCCTGGGCGGGGGGGTGGTAGGGACAGGACGTGAATCGCCCGACGTCTCGGTGCCTCTCTCCGAGGCGGTGAGCAGAGGTGCCCCGAGGAGGAGGGGTGAACAATTGGCAGCGGCACTTTGAAACCAGCAGCTAAAAATAACCGGAGGGTGTTTGTCACTGAGGTTAGAGGCGGCGCTTGCTCGGTCGGTGTGAAGCAGAGGGAGGAGGGGGACGGGAGGAGGGCGGGGTGGGAGAGAGGCTGACCACGAAAGAGGAACTGCTGCACTACTTAACACTGTCCCTTCACAGGAAGAGTGAGTCAGGATTCTCACACCAGCCAAAGAACCCACAATAGATACACTCTGTCCTCACCCAGATTCCACAGACACCTACCACCGGGATTAAGAGCACTATTGCAAAACGCTGCGTTATTTCCACACCTTCCCAGCTCCTCAGGCACTGAATCAGTCCATGTCCAAATGCAGCAAGGTCCGGACACTGCCCAGGCCTGGGCTGACCAGCGGCAAGCAACATTTGCGCCCCAATTAGCGCCAGGCCATGCCCAACTCCAGCGTGAGAGGTTCGAACCACCGCCCCTTGGCATTCAATCGATCGATTCCAGAGACGGAGAGAGATTGCGATACTCTCTCGTGTTTGGAAGAATAAGGGGGGATCTAATCTGAGCTCGTGGTCCAGAGGGTGATGGTCTAGCGTCCCGGAGTCGAATCCCCAACCAGGACACGGTGGAATTTGAATACTGTAAAAAAAATCTGGAGTTCGATTGGGCCTAGCTTCATCGACAGGCCTGGTGGGTGGGGTCAAGACCAGGCTGCAGAGGTGGGCTGACCTTCCCCTGGTCCTTGGCGGGCAGGGTCCAGTCGATGAAGGTGAACATACTTTCACGGTTTTTTGTCCCCTTTCCAGAATCTACCTGTTTTCTTCCCCAAATCCTTCTCTGGGGAGGTCGAGAAATGATCTCACCCTTTACACAGAAGGGGTAAGACTCCGAGGATTCGTAGGGTAGTCCTTCAAAGAGATCGACCGTCGGGATGTGGGGTCAATTCAGACGAGATTTAGAACTTGCCTCAGTGTAGAATCTGGCCCGAGATTGGGCGCCAATGGCGGTGACCAAGGTTGTGGCGGGGGGGGGGGGGGGGAGGCGTGTCCGGGAGTGGCAGTCTTCGGGGTATCGGACCCGCCGGAGCTACGCGTGGAGGAGGAGGCCGAGCCCCCCACCCCCCCCCGGGAGAGACGGCGGGGAGAGCAGGCGGGGAGACACAAGTCTTAAGAGGTACGAAGGTACGGGGGGGGGGGGGGGAGGAAGCGAGAAGGAAACACAGGAGGATGACAGGCAGAAGCGTGGGGGGGGGGGGTAAAGAGGGGCAGGAAGCCCCTCCCCACCCCCACACCCACAATGTTGGCAACAGAAACCTGGGAAGGAAGGGAAGGGGAAAGGGAAGAACAGGAGCTCTGGGTCTCGACACCCAGGACGAAAGAGGGAGATGCCAAGGAGGGGTCCGGGACGGGGGTGGGGTGGGGGGGGGGGGGGGGGGGATTGGAGAGACTGGAGGACATGTTTCTGGAGGGCGGGGGGTGCAGTTTGCCGGTCTCGAGGAATTGACGGTGACGTTCGGGCTCTCGGGGCCCAGGCCCGTTCAGATGTCTCCAGGTTCGAAATTGTACACGGCGAATCTTCCCATGGTGCCCCATGGCGCCGCCAATACCTCTGGTTGAGAGGGTCCAGCCACCCAATAGCCGGACATAGGAATGCTGACAGGGGATCAGAGGTTGAGGGGTGAAGGCAGGGGAATGGGCGTGAGAAACATATCAGCCATGACTGAATGGCGGAGCAGACTCGATGGGCCGAATGGCCTAATTGTGCTCCTGTGAATTATGGGCTTACCTTACAGTCACCGCTCTCACCATTCCTGGGTACGTGTTATCCCAATAGCAGGACAGAGGTGTGGTCGGCACAGTGGGATACAGTCGGGAGGGAGTTACCCTGGGATTCCCCAATGTCGACTCTGGACCCCCCCATGAAGTCCCATGGCTTCCGTGCAAGGAACCTGCCCGCTGATTTGCCCGGAATCGGAGGAGGGCAAAGATCTCGGAGGGTTGTAGGGGCTGGAGGAGGTGACAGAGATAGGGAGGGTTGTCGGGCTGGAGGAGGTTACACTGACAGGGAGGGTTGTAGGGGCTGGAGGAGGTTACAGAGATAGGGAAGGTTGTAGGGCCTGGAGGAGGTTACAGAGATAGGGAGAGTTGTGGGGGCTGGAGGAGGTTACAGAGATAGGGAGGGTTGTCGGGACTGGAGGAGGTTACAGAGATAGGGAGGGTTGTAGGGGCTGGAGGAGGTTACAGAGATAGGGAGGGTAGTCGGGGCTGGAGGAGGTTACAGAGATAGGGAGGGTTGTAGGGGCTGGAGGAGGTTACAGAGATAGGGAAGGTTGTAGGGCCTGGAGGAGGTTACAGAGATAGGGAGAGTTGTGGGGGCTGGAGGAGGTTACAGAGATAGGGAGGGTTGTCGGGGATGGAGGAGGTTACAGAGATAGGGAGGGTTGTGGGGGCTGGAGGAGGTTACAGAGATAGGGAGGGATGTCGGGGCTGGAGGTGGTTACAGAGATAGGGAGGGTGGAGGAGTTTATGGAGATAGGGTTGTAGGGGCTGGAGGAGGTTACGGAGATAGGGAGGGTTGTGGGGGCTGGAAGAAGTTACAGAGATAGCGTTGTAGTGGCTGGAGGAGGTTACAGAGATAGGGAGGGTTGTAGGGGCTGGAGGAGGTTACAGAAATAGGGAAGGTTGTAGGGGCTGGAGGAGGTTACAGAGATAGGGAGGGTTGTAGGGGCTGGAGGAGGTTACAGAAATAGGGAAGGTTGTAGGGGCTGGAGGAGGTTACAGAGATAGGGAGGGTTGTAGGGGCTGGAGGAGGTTACAGAGATAAGGAGGGTTGTAGGGGCTGGAGGAGGTTACAGAGATAGGGAGGGTTGTAGGGGCTGGAGAAGGATACAGAGATAGGGAGGGTTGTAGGAGCTGGAGGACGTTACAGAGATAGGGAGGAACAAATTGAAGACCATCCTAGCCATGGACAATTGAGGAAAATGCGAGAGGTCGGAAGGGGAACTTCACCTGCAATGAAGCTGCACAACCAATCAGTCAGGTGGGATGAGGCCCTGATTCAAGATGGCCGTCCTGGCCTCAGGTCTCAGGCCTCCTGTCGCCATTTGCCGCTCCATGGACTCTCTTACCTGGTAAAAGCTTTTGATGTGTTGGACCAGGATGGTGAGGTTCTGGACACGGAGGACCTCGTCATTGCTCTCGTTGCGATAGATCCTCTCGTTCTGGGGGTTAGGGTCGCTGAAACAGAGAATAAAACACCAGGGGACACATGTTCCTGTTTATCCATCAGGGAGCTAGCCGACCGTCCAAACCCCACCTTTCCTGCCCAACATCCGGACACCTGTCCTGATTACACATCCCGTGAGGCGCAGTCCACAATGGTTCACTAAGTTAAAGGCACAGTCCCAGCTCTTGTCCTCAATTGAATGGAGCGCCAATTTGATGTGCCTCAGTGCCCTCCCTGGGTCGGAGTGGTGAGATGCGGGTGGATGGCGGAAAAGGTGGGCGGGGGTTCCGTTCCAGGAGACACCCTCGCCACCCCTGTCTCCACCCCCACCGTCCCCTCAGCCTGAGTCGCGGCGGCGCACTGGGTTCGGGTGAAGCTTTGATGCCCCATGCAGTTGAATAGCTGGCCAACTTCTCGCCGGGGGAGGGGGGGGGGTGGCCTCCTCGCCCTTCATTTTCTCTCTCCTTCCGCCCCATGATCCTCCAGGATCTCCGCACCCACCCCCCCCCCCCCCCTCCCCCCCAATTACGTCACGGATATCAGGATGAGGGATTTGTGGTTGATCCGATCCCACAATCCTCGTCAAACGGCCAACGATGGCCGTGGTGAGGCCTAGCGAGAGTTTGAGCCTGTGGAGGTGGGAGGGGCACAGTGAGGGTCAGGAATCGGAGGGGATGGAGCGGAGACCGAGAGAGCCCACCCGCAGGTCACAGGTGTTGGCACAACACTAGGCCCCGTTCCCATGCCAACCTACATCTGCCTCATGACTTTGTTGAGGAAAACTCCGTCCACCAGCTTGAGGTAGTCGGCCTGGCAATCTCTGCGGCCCCCAGTCTTCACCTCCATGTACTGCGTGTTGCCCCCATCGAGGGAAGAATCGAAGGTTTTCACCTACGGGGAGGCAGGATTGTGAGAGATTAGGAAGGTCATTGGGTGCCAGAGAGAGAGAGGGGGAGAGAGAGAGAGAGAGACAAAGAGAGAGAGCGAGAGAGACAGAGACAGACAGAGGGAGAGAGAGAGAGACAGAGACAGAGAGAGACAAAGACAGATAGACAAAGAGAGAGAGACAGAGACAGACAGAGAGAGAGAGACAGAGACAGACAGAGAGAGAGACACAGAGAGAGAGACAGAGAGAGAGAGAGATACAGAGAGAGACAGAGAGAGAGAAAGAGAGAGAGACAGAGACAGAGAGACAAAGAGAGAGAGGGAGAGAGAGACACAGACAGAGAGAGAGAGAGACAGAGGGAGAGAGACAGAGGGAGAGAGGGAGAAAGGGAGAGAGAGAGAGGGAGAGAGCGAGAGAGACAGACAGAGAGAGAGACAGAGACAGACAGAGAGATAGAGACAGACAGAGACAAAGAGAGAGAGACAGAGACAGAGAGAGACAGACAGAGAGAGAGACAGAGACAGAGAGAGACAGACAAAGAGAGAGAGAGACAGGCAAAGAGAGAGAGAGAGAGAGACAAAGACAGAGAGAGAGACAGAGAGATAGAGACAGACAGAGAGACAAAGAGAGAGAGAGACAGACAGACAGACAGAGAGTAAAGGAGAGGGTAGAGCTGCCGAGGGGGAGTGAGTTCAGGTATCTACAGGTTAGGGACTTGTGCAAGAAGGTCTGGAGAATACACCCTGCTGGAGCGACTGCTGCTTCCGGATGTGGGAGGGGAGGGAAGAATTGGGGATATATACAAGTGGCTGGGGGAGCAGGGAGGCGAGCGGGTGGTGACGATGAAGGGGAGATCATTTGGGAGTATAGAGTGTGACACTGCGCAGGGTAAACGGGACCTCCTCTTGTGCGAGGATGAGCCTGATACAGTTTAAGGTGGTGCACAGGGTACGTATGACTCGGGCGAGAATGAGTGGGTTCTTTCAGGGGGCAGCAGATGAGGGTGAGAGGTGTGGGCGGGGGCCAGCGAATCACGCGCACATGTTTTGGGGTTGCGATAAATTGGGAAGATTCTGGGCGGGAGTGTTCGCGGTCTTGGCCAGGATAGTGGAGGAGGGAGTGGACCCGGACCCTTTGGTGGCGATATTTGGGGTCTCAGAGAAGCCGGAGCTCATGGAGAGGAGGAAGGCCGATGTCGTGGCCTTCGCCTCTCTGATCGCACGGCGGTGAATTTTGCTGGAGTGGCGGTCGGCATCGCCACCGGGGGTAGCGGCTTGGCTGGGGGACCTGTACACCACTTCCTAGGGTTGGAGAAGGTAAAGTCTGAGTTAAGGGGCTCAGCCGGCGGGGGGGTTTGGGGAAAGGTGAACAGAGAACATTACAGCGCAGTACAGGCCCTTCGGCCCTCAATGTTGCGCCGACCTGTGAAACCACTCTAAAGCCCATCTACACTATTCCCTTATCGTCCATATGTCCATATGTCTCCAAAGAGCTGGTAATTGACGTCAGGAAGCAAAGTACTGTACACACCTCTGTCAGCGTCAACGGGGCCGAGGTGGAGATGGTTAGCAGCTTCAAATTCCTAGGGGTGCACATCTCCAAATATCTGTCCTGGTCCACCCACATCGACACTACCACCAAGAAAGCACAACAGCGCCTATACTTCCTCAGGAATCTAAGGAAATTCGGCATGTCCACATTGACTCTTACCAACTTTTACAGATGCACCATAGAAAGCATCCTATCGGGCTGCATCACAGCCTGGTATGGCAACTGCTCGGCCCAGGACCGCAAGAAACTGCAGAGAGTCGCGAACACCACCCAGTCCATCACACGAACCCGCCTCCCATCCATTGACTCCATCTACACCTCCCGCTGCCTGGGGAAAGCGGGCAGCATCATCAAAGACCCCTCCCACCCGGCTTACTCCCTCTTCCAACTTCTTCCATCGGGCGGGAGATACAGAAGTCTGAGAACACGCACGAACAGACTCAAAAACAGCTTCTTCCCCACTGTCACCAGACTCCTAAATGACCCTCTTATGGACTGACCTCATTAACACTACACCCTGTATGCTTCATCCGATGCCAGTGCTTATATAGTTACATTGTATATGTTGTGTTGCCCTATTATGTATTTTCTTTTATTCCCTTTTCTTCCCCCATGTACTTAATGATCTGTTGAGCTGCTCGCAGAAAAATACTTTTCACTGTCCCTCGGTACATGTGACAATAAACAAATCCAACCCAATTACCATTTGAATGCCCTTAGTGTTGGTGAGTCCACTACTGTTGCAGACAGGGCATTCCACGCCCTTACTACTCTCTGAGTAAAGAACCTACCTCTGACATCTGTCTTATATCTATCTCCCCTCAACTTAAAGCTATGTCCCCTCGTGCTAGACATCACCATCCGAGGAAGAAGGCTCTCACTGTCCACCCTATCCAATCCTCTGATCATCTTGTATGCCTCAATTAAGTCACCTCTTAACCTTCTTCTCTCTAACGAAAACAGCCTCATGTCCCTCAGCCTTTCATCATAAGATCTTCCCTCCATACCAGGCAACATTCTGGTAAACTCCTCTGCACCCTTTCCAAAGCTTCCACATCCTTCCTATAATGCGGCGACCAGAATTGCACGCAATACTCCAAATGCGGCCGCACCAGAGTTTTGTACAGCTGCAACATTACCTCATGGCACCGAAACTCAATCCCTCTACCAATAAAAGCTAACACACCGTACGCCTTCTTAACAACCCTCTCAACCTGGGTGGCAACTTTCAGGGATCTATGTACATGGACACAGAGATCTCTCTGCTCATCCACACTGCCAAGAATCTTACCATTAGCCCAGTACTCTGTCTTCCTGTTATTCCTTCCAAAATGAATCACCTCACACTTTTCTGCATTAAACTCCATTTGCCACCTCTCAGCCCAGCGCTGCAGCTTATCTATGTCCCTCTGTAACTTGTAACATTCTTCCGCACTGTCCACAACTCCACCGACTTTAGTGTCATCTGCAAATTTACTCACCCATCCTTCTACGCCCTCCTCCAGGTCATTTATAAAAATGACAAACAGCAGTGGCCCCAAAACAGATACTTGTGGTACACCACCAGTAACTGGACTCCAGTCTGAACATTTCCCATCAACTACCACCCTTTGTCTTCTTCCAGCTAGCCAATTTCTGATCCAAACTGCTAAATCACCCTGAATCCCATGCCTCCGTATTTTCTGCAGTAGCCTTTCCAGATGATTATACATCCTATCTCTTATAAACCTTTCCAAGATTTTGCCCACAACAGAAGTAAGGCTCACTGGTCTATAGTTACCGGGGTTGTCTCTACTCCCCTTCTTGAATAAGGGGACAACATTTGCTATCCTCCAGTCTTCTGGCACTATTCCTGTTGACAAAGATGACTTAAAGATCAAAGCCAAAGGCTCAGCAATCTCCTCCCTAGCTTCCCAGAGAATCCTAGGATAAATCCCATCCGGCCCAGGGGATTTATCTAATTTCACACTTTCCAGAATTGCTAACACCTCCTCCTTAGTCTAGTCCTAGTCTAGTCTAGTCTAGTAGCCTGAATCTCAGTATTCTCCTCGACAACATTGTCTTTTTCCTGTGTGAATACTGACGAAAAATATTCATTTAGCACCTCTCCTATCTCCTCGGACTCCAAGCACAACTTCCCACTACTGTCCTTGACTGGCCCTACTCTTACCCTAGTCATTCGTTTATTCCTGACATATCTATAGAAAGCTTTAGGGTTATCCTTGATCCTACCTGCCAAAGACTCCTCATGTCCCCTCCTGGCTCTTCTTAGCTCTCTCTTTATGTCCTTCCTAGCTAACTTGTAACTCTCGAGCGCCCTAACTGAACCTTCATGTCTCACCTTTGCATAAGCCTCCTTCTTCCTCTTGACAAGTGTTTCGACTGCCTTAGTAAACCACGGTTCCCTTGCTCGACCACTTCCTCCCTGCCTGACAGGTACATACTTATCAAGGACACACAGTAGCTGTTCCACATTTCCATTGTGCCCGTCCCCTGCAGTTTTCCTCTCCATCCAATGCATCCTAAGTCTTGCCTCATCACATCATAATTGCCTTTCCCCCAGATATAACTCTTGCCCTGCGGTATATACCTATATCTTTCCATCACTAAAGTAAACGTAATCGAATTGTGGTCACTATCACTAAAGTGCTCACCTACCTCCAAATCTAGCACCTATTCTGGTTCATTACCCAGTACCAAATCCAGTATGGCCTCGCCTCTCGTTGGCCTATCTACATACTGTGTCAGGAAACCCTCCTGCACACATTGGACAAAAACAGACCCATCTAAAGGACTCGAACTCTAGCGTTTCCAGTCAATATTTGGAAAGTTAAAGTCCCCCATAACAACTACCCTGTTGCTTTCGCTCCTATCCAGATCATCTTTGCAATCCTTTCCTCTACATCTCTGGAACGTTTCGGAGGCCTATAGAAAACCCCTAACAGGGTTACCTCTCCTTTCCTGTTTCTAACCTCAGCCCATACTACCTCAGTAGACGAGTCCTCATCATGAGGGCAGCATGGTAGCATAGTGGTTAGCACAATTGCTTCACAGCTCCAGGGTCCCAGGTTCGATTCCCGGTTTGGGTCACTGTCTGTCTGCACGTTCTCCCCGTGTCTGCGTGGGTTTCCTCCGGGTGCTCCGGTTTCCTCCCACAGTCCAAAGATGTGCAGGTTGGGTGGATTGGCCGCGATAAATTGCCCTTAGTGTCCAAAATTGCCCTTAGTGTTGGGTGGGGTAACTGGATTATGGGGATAGGGTGGAGGTGTGGGCTTGGGCAGGAGACCCTCTCTACCTGTCCCTTTCCCCGGGGGTTGTAACTGGTCGTCCTGCTCGAGGTGATGCCCTTGCTGAGCAGGAATTGACGCAGTTCGTCGCTCATAAAGGAGGAACCCCTAACACTGTGTATGTAGGCGGGGAAACCAAACAGTGTAAAGATACTGTGGAGGGCTTTTACGACGGTGGCTGTGGCCATGTCGGGGCAGGGAATGGCGAATGCGAACTGGGAGTACTCGTCAATCACGCTCAGGAAGTACGTGTTGCGGTCGGTGGAGGGGAGGGGCCCTTTGAAGTCCATACTGAGGCGTTCAAAGGGACGGGAAGCCTTTATCAGGTGCGCTTTCTCTGGCCTGTAGAAGTGCGGCTTGCACTCCGCGCAGATTTGGCAATTCCTGGTGGCGGTCCTGACCTCCTCGATGGAGTAGGGCAGGTTGCGGGTCTTGACAAAATGGAAAAAGCGAGTGACCCCCGGGTGGCAAAGGTCCTCGTGGAGGGCCCGGAGACGGTCCACTTGTGCGTTGGCACATGTGCCGTGGGATAGGGCATCAGGAGGCTCGTTTAGCTTCCCGGGACGATACAAGACTCATAGTTGTAGGTGGAGAGTTCGATCCTCTCCTGTAAGATCTTATCATTCTTTATCTTGCCCCGCTGTGCATTATCGAACATGAAAGCAACCGACCGTTGGTCAGTGAGGAGCGTGAATCTCCTGCCGGCCAGGTAATGCCTCCAGTGCCGCACAGCTTCTACTATGGCCTGGGCCTCCTTTTCAACTGAGGAGTGGCGGATTTCTGAAGCATGGAGGGTACGTGAGAAGAAGGCCACGGGCCTGCCCGCTTGGTTGAGGGTGGCCGCCAGAGCTACGTCGGACGCGTCGCTCTCGACTTGGAAGGGAAGGGATTCATCGATTGCGCGCATCGTGGCCTTTGCGATGTCCGCTTTGATGCGGCTGAAGGCCTGGCGGGCCTCTGCCGACGGGAAAAATTGTGGATTGAATTAGTGGGCGGGCCTTGTCCGCATAGTTGGGGACCCACTGGCCATAATATGAAAAAAATCCCAGGCAGCGTTTCAGGGCCTTGGAGCAGTGGGGGAGGGGAAACTCCATGAGGGGGCGCATGCGTTCGGGATCTGGGCCTATAACTCCATCATGCACTACGTAGCCGAGGATGGCTAGACGGTCGGTGCTGAACGCTTACTTATCCTTGTTGTAGGTTAGATTAAGGATTTTTGCGGTATAGAGGAATTTTCGGAGGTTGGTGTCGTGGTCCTGCTGGTCGTGGCCGCAGATGGTGACGTTATCGAGGTACGGAAACGTGGCCCGCAAACCGTACCGGTCAACCATTCGGTCCATCTCCCGTTGGAAGACCGAGACTCCTTTTGTGACACCGAAGGGAACCCTTCGGAAGTGTAGAGCCGCCCGTCTGCTTCGAATGCAGTGTATTTGCGGTCGCGAGGGCGGATGGGGAGCTGGTGGTCGGCGGGTTTTAGATCCACCGTGGAAAAGACCAGGGGCGGGATTCTCCCCTACCCGGCGGGGCGGGGGGTCCCGGCGTGATGGAGCGGCGGGAACCACTCTGGCGTCGGGCCGCCCCAAAGGTGCGGAAGTCTCTGCACCTTTAGGGGACAAACCCTCACCTTGAGAGCTAGGCCCGAGCCGGAGTGGTTTCCGCTCCGCTGGCCGGCGGGAAAGGCCTTTGGCGCCACGCCAGCCGGCGCCAAAAGGTCTTCGCCGGGCGACGCGGGTCGGCGCATGCGCGGGAGCGTCAGCGGCTGCTGATGACATCCCCGCGCATGCGCAGGGGAGAGGGTCTCTTCCGCCTCCGCCAGAGTGAAGGCCGTGGCGGAGGCGGAAGGGAAAGAGTGCCCCCCACGGCACAGGCCCGCCCGCCGATCGGTGGGCCCCGATCGCGGGCCAGGCCACCGTGGGGGCACCCCCCGGGGCCAGATCCCCCCCCCCCCCCCAGGACCCCGGAGCCCGCCCACGCCGCCTGGTCCCGCCGGTAAATACCAGCTTTGATTTACGCCGGCGGGACAGGCAATTTCTGGGCGGGACTTCGGCCCATCCGGGCCGGAGAATCCAGCGGGGGGTCCCGCCAACCGGCGCGGCCCGATTCCCGCCCCCGCCCAATCTCCGGTACCGGAGACTTCGGCGGGGGCGGGATTCACGGCGGCCAACGGCCATTCTCCGACCCGGCGGGGGATCGGAGAATGACGCCCCAGATATGCGGGGGAGAGGGTACGCATCGAGCTGCGTATACCTGTTGATGGTCTGACTATAATCGATGACCATCCTATGCTTCTCCCCGGTCTTTACAACCACTACTTGAGCTCTCCAGGGACTGTTGCTAGCCTCAATAATACCTTCCTTCAGTAACCGCTGGACTTCCGGCCTAATGAAGGTCCGGCCCTGGGCGCTATACCGTCTGCTCCTGGTGGCGACGGGTTTGCAATCCGGGGTGAGGTTCGCAAAAAGGGAAGGCGGATCGACCTCGAGGGTCGCGAGGCTGCAGACAGTGATGGGGGGGTATGGGGCCGCCAAATTTAAATTGGAAATCTAGCCCTCGGAGCGTGGCAGCGCAGAGGTGAGGGGGGACATAGAGACGGAAATGTTTTCATTCTCTTCCCTGGACCGTGAGGTTCGCTACGCAGAACCCTTTGGTCTCTACCGAGTGAGACCCGGAGGCCAGGGAGATTTTTTGATGACCTGGGTGGATTGGGAGAGAACAGCGCCTTACCATGTTGGGGTGTATGAAGCTCTCTGTGCTCCCGGAGTCGATCAGGCAGGATGTTTTGTGCCCATTGATGAGCACGCTCGTTGTCGCGGTCAAGAGCGTTCGGGGCCGAGACTGGTCCAGGGTCACCGACGCAAGCCGTGGCAAAAGTTGGAGGTTTTCCTCGGGCGGTGTGTGGTCATCCGAATCGGGGTCCTGAGACTCCAGCCAAGATGACGGCGCCCACTGGTCGCGCATGGCTGGGGTTGTGCAAGATGGCGGCATCCATCCGTCGCACGGGGTCCCTGGGGAACAAGATGGCGGCGCCCGGGGCCCGCACGTGGCTCTGGAACAGGAAGATGGCGGCGCCCGCTGGCCGCACGTGGCTCATGGAGAGAGTTGGGGTGGCGGTCCCGGTTCGCCCCCGGAGACGGCGGCGACCGCCCGAGCCTGGCATACCGCCACAAAGTGGCCCTTTCTGTCACGTCCTTGGCAGAGGGTTGAGCGGGCCGGGCAAAGCTGCTGGGGATGCTTAGCTTGCCCGCAAAAATAGCAGCGGGCCCCCCCGGGGTTGCCTGGTAGTCGCGCAGCACAAGCTTGATGGGGGATGCATCGGGGTTCCACGCTGCCCAAGGGGCCGCCGCGCAGTCGGGTACGTAAGCGCGGGCGTTTCGGGATGCTACATCCAGGGAGCTAGCAAGGGCCCGTGCCTCCTTGAGGCCTAGTGTATCTTTTTCTAGCAGCCGCTGGTGGATTTGGGAGGACAGCATACCTGCAACGAATGCGTCCCGGATCAAAAGTTCTGTGTGGTCGCTGGCTGAAACTTGCGGGCAGTCACAGTCCCTACCTAACACCAGGAGCACACGGTAGAATTCCCCTGGGGATTTGTCGCCTCTTCGCTAGCAGATGTCGGGCGTAGACCTGGTTTACTGGGCGAATATAGTGTCCTTTCAGCAGGGTCATTGCGGCCTCGAAATCGTCCGCAGCTTCGATGAGGGTGTAGATTTCTGGGCTCACCCTCGAGTTGAGAACTTGCAGTTTCTGGTCCTCCGTAGGTGCAGTCGTGGCCGTCCTGAGATACCCTTTGAAGCACGCCAGCCAGTGTTTGAAGATTGCCGCTGAGTTTGCCGCGTGGGGGCTGAGTTGCAGACACTCCGGCTTGATTCGGAGCTCCATCCTTTAAAATCAAGTCCAATAAATTGATGCTCGATCAATAACTCCAGAAGCGAGATTGGATGACAATTGAAGGCTTTATTGGACTAGATGTTTCCCCCAGCAGCGCAGGTACAGAATGCGGCTGCTAGGGAGACACAGACTCTTATACTCCGCCTTACTGGGCGGAACCAGCTCACCAATGATCTTCCTGTCTCAGGTACCTCCCACACCAATGATCTTACAGCATCAACCTGGGTACCGTAATACCCCTAATACCCGACTACCACATACAGTAAATGGCAGAACCCTTAGGAGCGTTACAGAGGGATCTGGGCGTGCAGGTCCACAGTTCCCGGAAAGTGGCAACACAGGTGGCCAAGGTGATTACAAAGGTACATGGCGTGCCTGCCTTCGTCAGCTGGGGCATTGAATACAAGTGTTGGGAAATGACGTTGCAGCTGGATAAAACCTTGGTTAGGCCGCATTTGGAGTATCGCGTGCAGTTCTGGTCACCACATTATCAGAAGGACGCGGAAGATTTGGAGAGAGCGCAGAAGAAGGGATATTGCCTGGTCTCGAGGGTGGCGGCTATGAGGAGAGGTTGAGTAAACTAGGATTGTTTTCACTGGAAAGACGGAGGCCAAGGGGAGACCTGATAGAGGTCTACAAAATAATGAGAGGCATAGACAGGGTGGATCGTCAGAGGCTTTTTCCAAGGGTGGAAGTATCGATTACAAGGGGGCACAGGTTCAAGGTGAGAGGGGAAAGTTTAAGGGGGATGTGCGAGGTAGGTTTTCAATGCAGAGAGTGGTGGGTGCCTGGAACGCGCTGCCAGAGGATGTGGTGGAAGCGGGCACATGTGGTAGTCACCACTGTTGTATTATGTTGTATATATGGGTCTTACGGTAAGGCCCCTGTACTACAGGTACGGGGGTAGATCCCTGCCTGCTGGCTCCGCCCAGGAGGCGGAGTATAAATGTGTGGGCTCAAGGATAAATACGGCAATGTTCGGGGACCTTGGATCACGAGAGATATTGTAGGCCTCGTCAAAAAGAAAAAGGAGGCATTTGTCAGGGCTAGAAGGCTGGGAACAGACGAAGCGTGTGTGGAATATAAGGAAAGTAGAAAGGAACTTAAGAAAGGAGTCAGGATGGCTAGAAGGGGTCACAAATAGGGTTAAGGAAAATCCCAAGGCTTTTTACACGTACATAAAAAGCAAGAGGGTAGCCAGGGAAAGGGTTGGCCCACTGAAGGATAGGCAAGGGAATCTATGTGTGGAGCCAGAGGAAATGGGCGAGGTACTAAATGAATACTTTGCATCAGTATTCACCAAAGAGAAGGAATTGGTAGATGTTGAGTCTGGAGAAGGGTGTGTAGATAGCCTGGGTCACATTGAGATCCAAAAAGACGAGGTGTTGGGCGTCTTGAAAAATATTAAGGTAGATAAGTCCCCAGGGCCTGATGGGATCCACCCCAGAATACTGAAGGAGGCTAGAGAGGAAATTGCTGAGGCCTTGACAGAAATCTTTGGATCCTCACTGTCTTCAGGTGATGTCCCGGAGGACTGGAGAATACCAATGTTGTTCCTCTGTTTAAGAAGGGTAGCAAGGATAATCCAGGAAACTACAGGCCGGTGAGCCTTACGTCAGTGGTAGGGAAATTACTGGAGAGACTTCTTCGAGACAGGATCTACTCCCATTTGGAAGCAAATGGACGTATTAGTGAGAGGCAGCATGGTTTTGTGAAGGGGAGGTCGTGTCTCACTAACTTGATAGAGTTTTTTGAGGAGGCCACAAAGATGATTGATGCAGGTAGGGCAGTGGATGTTGTCTATATGGACTTCAGTAAGGCCATTGACAAGGTCCCTCATGGTAGACTAGTACAAAAGGTGAAGTCACACGGGATCAGGGGTGAGCTGGCAAGGTGGATACAGAACTGGCTAGGTCATAGAAGGCAGAGGGTAGCAATGGAAGGATGCTTTTCTAATTGGAGGGCTGTGACCAGTGGTGTTCCACAGGGATCAGTGTTGGGACCTTTGCTGTTTGTAGTATATATAAATGATTTGGAGGAAAACTTAACTGGTCTGATTAGTAAGTTTGCAGACGACACAAAGGTTGGTGGAATTGCGGATAGCGATGAGGACTGTCAGAGGTTACAGCAGGATTTAGATTGTTTGGAGACTTGGGCGGAGAGATGGCAGATGGAGTTTAATCCGGACAAATGTGAGGTCATGCATTTTGGAAGGTCTAATGCAGGTAGGGAATATGCAGTGAATGGTAGAACCCTCAAGAGTATTGAAAGTCAGAGAGATCTAGGTGTACAGGTCCACAGGTCACTGAAAGGGGCAACACAGGTGGAGAAGGTAATCAAGAAGGCATACGGTATGCTTGCCTTCATTGGCCGGGGCATTGAGTATAAGAATTGGCAAATCATGTTGCAGCTGCATAGAACCTTAGTTAGGCCACACTTGGAGTATCGTGTTCAATTCTGGTCGCCACACTACCAGAAGGAGGTGGAGGCTTTAGAGAGGGTGCAGAAAAGATTTACCAGGATGTTGCCTGGTATGGAGGGCATTAGCTATGAGGATCGGTTGAATAAACTCGGTTTGTTCTCACTGGAACGACGGAGGTTGAGGGGTGACCTGATAGAGGTCTACAAAATTATGAGGGGCATAGACAGAGTGGATAGTCAGAGGCTTTTCCCCAGGGTAGAGGGGTCAATTACTAGGGGGCATAGGTTTAAGGTGCGAGGGGCAAGGTTTAGAGTAGATGTACGAGGCAAGTTTTTTTACACAGAGGGTAGTGGGTGCCTAGAACTCGCTACCGGAGGAGGTGGTGGAAGCAGGGACGATAGTGACATTTAAGGGGCATCTTGACAAATACATGAATAGGATGGGAATAGAGGGATACGGACCCAGGAAGTGTAGAAGATTGTAGTTTAGTCGGGCAGCATGGTCGGCACGGGCTTGGAGGGCCGAAGGGCCTGTTCCTGTGCTGTACATTTCTTTGTTCTTTCTCATTCACACACACACACTGACACGCACGGAATGTAAGAGCAGTGACAAAGCCCTGTATAAACACCACATCCAGTTCACCACAAGCCTCCTACTCAGTCTCGAAATCGCTTTTTCCACTGCCCTGTTTTTTTTAAAAATCCAGAACGTTCTCCGCCTGAGACCCGACCTGTCAATCGCTGATTGAAGAAAAGGGCAAAACGACCGGCAGAATTGGCCAGCCGGCAGTCGTACCAGCCCTGGCCGGTGGCCCCATGGGAATTTATGCTGCCCGAGGGATGGGACTAATAGAGCCTCAGGCTCCGGCCTGTAGTGCTGTCAAAATAAGGAAAGAGGCTGATGAGAGGGGCGGGTAATGGGGCCTATAACCGTAGAAGGAATGGCCCGTCTGGGGAAGTCTTCAACAATATAATTTTCAATGGTAAATGTGTGTTGGCCTACAGGCCGGATTCTTAGAGGCCAGGTTCCAAGATGGCCACCTTCTTGGCGATCATGGCCACTTGGTGAAATAAGCAGCGATTCTCCCACTCTTGGGCCTGTGGGTATTAACCAGCACACCGGCTGCCAGCTGATTGGGGCCATGGAGATCAATGAGCACATCTACAAAATGATATTAGACTTAAATAAACCGCCCCTCTCTCTCTCTCTCCTCCCTCTATCTCTCCTCTCTGTCAGCTCTGGGTCCGAATATTGAGGGTTCGAACTCCCTGCACTCCAGGGAGTTGAGTCCATAATATGGGGGCAGCACGGTAGCATTGTGGGGCAGCACGGTAGCATTGTGGATAGCACAATTGCTTCACAGCTCCAGGGTCCCGGGTTCGATTCCGGCTTGGGTTACTGTCTGTGCGGAGTCTGCACATCCTCCCCGTGTCTGCGTGGGTTTCCTCCGGGTGCTCCGGTTTCCTCCCACAGTCCAAAGAAGTGCAGGTTAGGTGGATTGGCCACGCTAAATTGCCCTTAGTGTCCAAAATTGCCCACAGTGTTGGGTGGAGTTACTGGGTTATGGGGTTAGGGTGGAGGTGTGGACCTTGGGTAGGTTGCTCGTTCCAAGAGACGGTGCAGACTCGATGGGCCGAATGGCCTCCTTCTGCACTGTAAATTCTATGAAATCTATAATAATCCAGGCCGACCACCTCGCAGTGGCAGTACTGAGGGAGTGCCGCACTGTTCGAGGTGTCGTCAGTTGCACTATTAAACCCTGTCTGCCCTCTCGGGTGGGCGTGAGGCAGTGGCCCGTCCTGGGGCCCAATATTTATCCCTCAATCAGGAACACCGGGTGATCTGGGTCATTATCACATTGCTGCTCGCGGGATCTTACTGTGCACAGATTGGTTCAATCGCGAGCTGTCTTTTCCATTACAAGTCCGCGGCAATCCACAAACCCCGGGTGAAGTGGGACCGTTCGCGCCCCGACTTCATCCAACGTCAGCCGCAGGAACTGAACTCTCTAACAGAGCGCAAAGGAAAATCCCACAAGGGTTGTGGGTCTCAGCTGTTGTCTTGGTGGCCCAGTGCCTGTGGAGCTCGGACCCAGGGCGGAGAAAGGAAGACCAAACGCCGATGCACAGCAGGTATCGTCGGGACGGAGAGAGAGCTAGAAAGAGATCAATGCAGTGAGAAAGGGAGGGAGAAAGAAATAGGGAGAGAGAGAAAGAGAGAAAGAAATAGCGAAGGATGAATAGACAGAGAAAGAGAGAGAGATGGAGAGAAAGAATGGGGGGAGAAGATGGAGCGTGTAAGAAATAGCGAGGGATGGGGAGAGAGACCGATGGAGAGAGAGATGGAGAGAGAGAGGGAGATGGAGAGAGAGAGAGATGGGAGAGAGAGATGGGGAGAGACAGATGGAGAGAGAGATGGAGAGAGAGACAGATGGAGAGAGAGAGATGGAGAGACAGATGGAGAGAGAGACAGATGGAGAGAAAGAGATGGGGAGAGACAGATGGAGAGACAGATGGAGAGAGAGACAGATGGAGAGAGAGAGAGAGATGGGGAGAGAGAAATGGGGAGAGAGAAATGGGAAGTTAGACCGATGGAGAGCGAGAGAGATGGGGAGAGAGAAATGGGAAGAGAGACCGATGGAGGGAGAGATGGAGAAAGAGAGCTGGGAAGAGAGAGAGCTGGGGAGAGAGAGCTGGGGAGAGAGAAATGGGAAGAGAGGCCGATGGAGGGAGAGAGTGAGAAAGGGAGAGATGGAGAGAGTGAGAAAGGGAGCGATGGGGAGAGTGGAATGGGAGAGATGGGCAGAGTGAGAAAGGGAGAGAGGGAGGTGGAGAGAGAGAGAGAGATGGAGAAAAATGGGGCGAGAGAAGGAGAGTTGGGAACAGACAGAGAAATGGAGAGATGAAAATGTGGGGACAGAGAGAGCGAGGCAGACAGAGGTAGGAGGGAGAAAGGGAAGGTAAGAAGAGAGTGGAGCGACGGGAGGGCAAGGACCTGTTCAGAGACAGACTCAGACATCAGACTCACCCAGTTCGCCAGCGGGCTGGACATGAAGATTTGCAGCTTGTGACTGAGCTGAGAGTCACTCTTCAGAATGGAGTGCCTCCGAGTGCTGACAGACCGACTGCAGTGCTCCATCCCCCCAGACAGAGAGGGAGAGAGGGAAGGAGGGAGGGAGGGAGGGCAGTGGAGCAAAACTGTGAAAGAAGGGTCACAGAATCATCTTCAGCGACTGCAACCCCGACTCGAGACTTCCATATCGCCAGCGAGAGCACAGAGAGAAGAGGAGCACACTGTCAGGCGGACAGCACACACTTCCTCAACTACAGATCTACTCCTACTCAGGGTTAAACACTTTCTCAATTACTGTGCAACTTCCGCAGACTGACATTCTGGGGCTACAGCAGGGGCAGAGCCCCCTGCTGGAGAGAATAATCTCCGAACAGGTCCCCAGAGACTGTACAGATACCCCAATATCTCTGTATTAAACACTCCATCACTGATAACACACCCCAATATCTCTGTCTGTATTAAACACTCCCTCGCTGATAACACACCCCAATATCTCTGTCTGTATTAAACACTCCCTCACTGATAACACACCCCAATATCTCTGTCTGTATTAAACACTCCCTCACTGATAACACACCCCAATATCTCTCTCTGTATTAAACACTCCCTCACTGATAACATACACCAATATCTCTCTCTGTATTAAACACTCCCTCACTGATAACACTCCCCAATATCTCTGTCTGTATTAAACACTCTCTCACTGATAACACACCCCAATATCTCTGTCTGTATTAAACACTCTCTCACTGATAACACTCCCCAATATCTCTGTCTGTATTAAACACTCCCTCACTGCTAACACACCCCAATATCTCTGTCTGTATTAAACACTCTCTCACTGATAACACACCCCAATATCTCTGTCTGTATTAAACACTCTCTCACTGATAACACTCCCCAATATCTCTGTCTGTATTAAACACTCTCTCACTGATAACACACCCCAATATCTCTGTCTGTATTAAACACTCTCTCACTGATAACACTCCCCAATATCTCTGTCTGTATTAAACACTCTCTCACTGATAACACACCCCAATATCTCTCTCTGTATTAAACACTCCCTCACTGATAACACACCCCAATATATCTGTCTGTATTAAACACTCCCTCACTGCTAACACACCCCAATATCTCTCTCTGTATTAAACACTCCCTCACTGATAACACACCCCAATATCTCTGTCTGTATTAAACACTCCCTCACTGCTAACACACCCCAATATCTATCTCTGTATTAAACACTCCCTCACTGATAACACACCCCAATATCTCTGTCTGTATTAAACACTCCCTCACTGCTAACACACCCCAATATCTCTCTCTGTATTAAACACTCCCTCACTGATAACACACCCCAATATCTCTGTCTGTATTAAACACTCTCTCACTGATAACACACCCCAATATCTCTCTCTGTATTAAACACTCCCTCACTGATAACACACCCCAATATCTCTCTCTCTGTATTAAACACTCTCTCACTGATAACACACCCCAATATCTCTGTCTGTACTAAACACTCTCTCACTGATAACACACCCCAATATCTCTCTCTGTATTAAACACTCTCTCACTGATAACACACCCCAATATCTCTCTCTCTGTATTAAACACTCTCTCACTGATAACACACCCCAATATCTCTGTCTGTATTAAACACTCTATCACTGATAACACACCCCAATATCTCTCTCTGTATTAAACACTCCCTCACTGATAACACACCCCAATATCTCTGTCTGTATTAAACACTCTCTCACTGATAACACACCCCAATATCTCTCTCTGTATTAAACACTCCCTCACTGATAACACACCCCAATATCTCTCTCCCTGTATTAAACACTCTCTCACTGATAACACACCCCAATATCTCTGTCTGTATTAAACACTCCCTCACTGATAACACACCCCAATATCTCTCTCTGTATTAAACACTCCCTCACTGATAACACACCCCAATATCTCTCTCCCTGTATTAAACACTCTCTCACTGATAACACACCCCAATATCTCTGTCTGTATTAAACACTCCCTCACTGATAACACACCCCAATATCTCTGTCTGTATTAAACACTCTCTCACTGATAACACTCCCCAATATCTCTGTCTGTATTAAACACTCCCTCACTGCTAACACACCCCAATATCTCTGTCTGTATTAAACACTCTCTCACTGATAACACACCCCAATATCTCTGTCTGTATTAAACACTCTCTCACTGATAACACTCCCCAATATCTCTGTCTGTATTAAACACTCTCTCACTGATAACACACCCCAATATCTCTGTCTGTATTAAACACTCTCTCACTGATAACACTCCCCAATATCTCTGTCTGTATTAAACACTCTCTCACTGATAACACACCCCAATATCTCTCTCTGTATTAAACACTCCCTCACTGATAACACACCCCAATATATCTGTCTGTATTAAACACTCCCTCACTGCTAACACACCCCAATATCTCTCTCTGTATTAAACACTCCCTCACTGATAACACACCCCAATATCTCTGTCTGTATTAAACACTCCCTCACTGCTAACACACCCCAATATCTATCTCTGTATTAAACACTCCCTCACTGATAACACACCCCAATATCTCTGTCTGTATTAAACACTCCCTCACTGCTAACACACCCCAATATCTCTCTCTGTATTAAACACTCCCTCACTGATAACACACCCCAATATCTCTGTCTGTATTAAACACTCTCTCACTGATAACACACCCCAATATCTCTCTCTGTATTAAACACTCCCTCACTGATAACACACCCCAATATCTCTCTCTCTGTATTAAACACTCTCTCACTGATAACACACCCCAATATCTCTGTCTGTACTAAACACTCTCTCACTGATAACACACCCCAATATCTCTCTCTGTATTAAACACTCTCTCACTGATAACACACCCCAATATCTCTCTCTCTGTATTAAACACTCTCTCACTGATAACACACCCCAATATCTCTGTCTGTATTAAACACTCTATCACTGATAACACACCCCAATATCTCTCTCTGTATTAAACACTCCCTCACTGATAACACACCCCAATATCTCTGTCTGTATTAAACACTCTCTCACTGATAACACACCCCAATATCTCTCTCTGTATTAAACACTCCCTCACTGATAACACACCCCAATATCTCTCTCCCTGTATTAAACACTCTCTCACTGATAACACACCCCAATATCTCTGTCTGTATTAAACACTCCCTCACTGATAACACACCCCAATATCTCTCTCTGTATTAAACACTCCCTCACTGATAACACACCCCAATATCTCTCTCTGTATTAAACACTCCCTCACTGATAACACACCCCAATATCTCTCTCTGTATTAAACACTCCCTCACTGATAACACTCCCCAATATCTCTGTCTGTATTAAACACTCCCTCACTGATAACACCCCCCAATATCTCTCTCTGTATTAAACACTCTCTCACTGATAACACACCCCAATATCTCTCTCTGTATTAAACACTCCCTCACTGATAACACCCCCCAATATCTCTCTCTGTATTAAACACTCTCTCACTGATAACACACCCCAATATCTATCTCTGTATTAAACACTCCCTCACTGATAACACACCCCAATATCTCTCTCTGTATTAAACACTCCCTCACTGATAACACTCCCCAATATCTCTCTCTCTGTATTAAACACTCTCTCACTGATAACACACCCCAATATCTCTCTCTGTATTAAACACTCCCTCACTGATAACACACCCCAATATCTCTCTCTCTGTATTAAACACTCTCTCACTGATAACACACCCCAATATCTCTCTCTGTATTAAACACTCTCTCACTGATAACACACCCCAATATCTCTCTCTCTGTATTAAACACTCCCTCACTGATAACACACCCCAATATCTCTCTCTGTATTAAACACTCTCTCACTGATAACACACCCCAATATCTCTGTCTGTATTAAACACTCCCTCACTGATAACACACCCCAATATCTCTCTCCCTGTATTAAACACTCCCTCACTGATAACACACCCCAATATCTCTGTCTGTATTAAACACTCTCTCACTGATAACACTCCCCAATATCTCTCTCTGTATTAAACACTCTCTCACTGATAACACACCCCAATACCTCTGTCTGTATTAAACACTCCCTCACTGATAACACCCCCCAATATCTCTCTCTGTATTAAACACTCTCTCACTGATAACACACCCCAATATCTCTCTCTGTATTAAACACTCTCTCACTGATAACACTCCCCAATATCTCTCTCTGTATTAAACACTCTCTCACTGATAACACACCCCAATATCTCTGTCTGTATTAAACACTCCCTCACTGATAACACTCCCCAATATCTCTCTCTGTATTAAACACTCTCTCACTGATAACACTCCCCAATATCTCTCTCTGTATTAAACACTCTCTCACTGATAACACACCCCAATATCTCTGTCTGTATTAAACACTCTCTCACTGATAACACTCCCCAATATCTCTGTCTGTATTAAACACTCTCTCACTGATAACACACCCCAATATCTCTGTCTGTATTAAACACTCCCTCACTGATAACACTCCCCAATATCTCTCTCTGTATTAAACACTCTCTCACTGATAACACACCCCAATATCTCTCTCTGTATTAAACATTCCCTCACTGATAACACACCCCAATATCTCTGTCTGTATTAAACACTCTCTCACTGATAACACACCCCAATATCTCTGTCTGTATTAAACACTCCCTCACTGATAACACACCCCAATATCTCTCTCTCTGTATTAAACACTCCCTCACTTATAACACACCCCAATATCTCTGTCTGTATTAAACACTCCCTCACTGATAACACACCCCAATATCTCTCTCTGTATTAAACACTCCCTCACTGATAACACACCCCAATATCTCTCTCTCTGTATTAAACACTCCCTCACTGATAACACTCCCCAATATCTCTCTCTGTATTAAACACTCTCTCACTGATAACACACCCCAATATCTCTCTCTTTATTAAACACTCCCTCACTGATAACACACCCCAATATCTCTCTCTGTATTAAACACTCCCTCACTGATAACACACCCCAATATCTGTCTCCGTGTATTAAACACTCTCTCACTGATAACACTCCCCAATATCTCTCTCTGTATTAAACACTCCCTCACTGATAACACACCCCAATATCTCTCTCTGTATTAAACACTCCCTCACTGATAACACACCCCAATATCTCTGTCTGTATTAAACACTCCCTCACTGATAACACACCCCAATATCTCTCGCTGTATTCAACACTCCCTCACTGATAACACACCCCAATATCTCTCTCTCTGTATTAAACACTCTCTCACTGATAACACTCCCCAATATCTCTCACTCTGTATTAAACACTCCCTCACTGATAACACACCCCAATATCTCTGTCTGTATTAAACACTCTCTCACTGATAACACACCCCAATATCTCTCTCTCTGTATTAAACACTCTCTCACTGATAACACACCCCAATATCTCTCTCTGTATTAAACAATCTCTCACTGATAACACACCCCAATATCTCTGTCTGTATTAAACACTCTCTTACTGATAACACACCCCAATATCTCTGTCTGTATTAAACACTCCCTCACTGATAACACACCCCAATATCTCTCACTCTGTATTAAACACTCTCTCACTGATAACACACCCCAATATCTCTCTCTGTATTAAACACTCTCTCACTGATAACACACCGCAATATCTCTGTCTGTATTAAACACTCTCTTACTGATAACACACCCCAATATCTCTCTCTCTGTATTAAACACTCCCTCACTGATCACACACCCCAATATCTCTCTCTGTATTAAACACTCCCTCACTGATAACACACCCCAATATCTCTGTCTGTATTAAACACTCTCTCACTGATAACACACCCCAATATCTCTGTCTGTATTAAACACTCCCTCACTGATAACACACCCCAATATCTCTCTCTGTATTAAACACTCCCTCACTGATAACACTCCCCAATATCTCTCTCTGTATTAAACTCTCCCTCACTGATAACACACCCCAATATCTCTGTCTGTATTAAACACTCTCTCACTGATAACACTCCCCAATATCACTCTCTGTATTAAACACTCTCTCACTGCTAACACACCCCAATATCTCTGTCTGTATTAAACACTCCCTCACTGATAACACACCCCAATATCTCTCACTGTATTAAACACTCCCCCACTGATAACACACCCCAATATCTCTCTCTGTATTAAACACTCTCTCACTGATAACACACCCCAATATCTCTCTCTGTATTAAACACTCTCTCACTGATAACACTCCCCAATATCTCTCACTGTATTAAACACTCTCTCACTGATAACACACCCCAATATCTCTCTCTGTATTAAACACTCTCTCACTGATAACACACCCCAATATCTCTGTCTGTATTAAACACTCCCTCACTGATAACACACCCCAATATCTCTCACTGTATTAAACACTCCCTCACTGATAACACACCCCAATATCTCTGTCTGTATTAAACACTCCCTCACTGATAACACACCCCAATATCTCTGTCTGTATTAAACACTCCCTCACTGATAACACACCCCAATATCTCTCTCTGTATTAAACACTCCCTCACTGATAACACACCCCAATATCTCTCACTGTATCAAACACTCCCTCACTGATAACACACCCCAATATCTCTGTCTGTATTAAACACTCCCTCACTGATAACACACCCCAATATCTCTCTCTGTATTAAACACTCTCTCACTGCTAACACACCCCAATATCTCTGTCTGTATTAAACACTCCCTCACTGATAACACACCCCAATATCTCTCACTGTATTAAACACTCCCTCACTGATAACACACCCCAATATCTCTCACTGTATTAAACACTCCCCCACTGATAACACAACCCAATATCTCTGTCTGTATTAAACACTCCCTCACTGATAACACACCCCAATATCTCTCTCTGTATTAAACACTCTCTCACTGATAACACACCCCAATATCTCTCTCTGTATTAAACACTCTCTCACTGATAACACTCCCCAATATCTCTCACTGTATTAAACACTCTCTCACTGATAACACACCCCAATATCTCTCTCTGTATTAAACACTCTCTCACTGATAACACACCCCAATATCTCTGTCTGTATTAAACACTCCCTCACTGATAACACACCCCAATATCTCTCACTGTATTAAACACTCCCTCACTGATAACACACCCCAATATCTCTGTCTGTATTAAACACTCCCTCACTGATAACACCCCCCCATATCTCTGTCTGTATTAAACACTCCCTCACTGATAACACACCCCAATATCTCTCTCTGTATTAAACACACCCTCACTGATAACACACCCCAATATCTCTCACTGTATTAAGCACTCCCTCACTGATAACACACCCCAATATCTCTGTCTGTATTAAACACTCCCTCACTGATAACACACCCCAATATCTCTCACTGTATTAAACACTCCCTCACTGATAACACACCCCAATATCTCTGTCTGTATTAAATACTCCCTCACTGATAACACACCCCAATATCTCTGTCTGTATTAAACACTCTCTCACTGATAACACACCCCAATATCTCTGTCTGTATTAAACACTCCCTCACTGATAACACACCCCAATATCTCTCTCGGTATTAAACACTCTCTCACTGATAACACACCCCAATATCTCTGTCTGTATTAAACACTCCCTCACTGATAACACACCCCCATATCTCTGTCTGTATTAAACACTCTCTCACTGATAACACACCCCAATATCTCTGTCTGTATTAAACACTCCCTCACTGATAACACACCCCAATATCTCTCTCTGTATTCAACACTCCCTCACTGATAACACACCCCAATATCTCTGTCTGTATTAAACACTCCCTCACTGATAACACACCCCAATATCTCTCTCTGTATTAAACACTCCCTCACTGATAACACACCCCAATATCTCTGTCTGTATTAAACACTTTCTCACTGATAACACACCCCAATATCTCTCTCTGTATTAAACACTCTCTCACTGCTAACACACCCCAATATCTCTGTCTGTATTAAACACTCCCTCACTGATAACACACCCCAATATCTCTCACTGTATTAAACACTCCCTCACTGATAACACACCCCAATATCTCTGTCTGTATTAAACACTCCCTCACTGATAACACAAACCAATATCTCTGTCTGTATTAAACACACCCTCACTGATAACACACCCCAATATCTCTGTCTGTATTAAACACTCCCTCACTGATAACACACCCCAATATCTCTCACTGTATTAAACACTCCCTCACTGATAACACACCCCAATATCTCTCTCTGTATTAAACACTCCCTCACTGATACCACACCCCAATATCTCTCTCGGTATTAAACACTCTCTCACTGATAACACACCCCAATATCTCTGTCTGTATTAAACACTCCCTCACTGATAACACACCCCAATATCTCTGTCTGTATTAAACACTCTCTCACTGATAACACACCCCAATATCTCTGTCTGTATTAAACACTCCCTCACTGATAACACACCCCAATATCTCTGTCTGTATTAAACACTCCCTCACTGATAACACACCCCAATATCTCTCTCTCTGTATTAAACACTCCCTCACTTATAACACACCCCAATATCTCTGTCTGTATTAAACACTCCCTCACTGATAACACACCCCAATATCTCTCTCTGTATTAAACACTCCCTCACTGATAACACACCCCAATATCTCTCTCTCTGTATTAAACACTCCCTCACTGATAACACTCCCCAATATCTCTCTCTGTATTAAACACTCTCTCACTGATAACACACCCCAATATCTCTCTCTTTATTAAACACTCCCTCACTGATAACACACCCCAATATCTCTCTCTGTATTAAACACTCCCTCACTGATAACACACCCCAATATCTCTCTCCGTGTATTAAACACTCTCTCACTGATAACACTCCCCAATATCTCTCTCTGTATTAAACACTCCCTCACTGATAACACACCCCAATATCTCTCTCTGTATTAAACACTCCCTCACTGATAACACACCCCAATATCTCTGTCTGTATTAAACACTCCCTCACTGATAACACACCCCAATATCTCTCGCTGTATTCAACACTCCCTCACTGATAACACACCCCAATATCTCTCTCTCTGTATTAAACACTCTCTCACTGATAACACTCCCCAATATCTCTCACTCTGTATTAAACACTCCCTCACTGATAACACACCCCAATATCTCTGTCTGTATTAAACACTCTCTCACTGATAACACACCCCAATATCTCTCTCTCTGTATTAAACACTCTCTCACTGATAACACACCCCAATATCTCTCTCTGTATTAAACAATCTCTCACTGATAACACACCCCAATATCTCTGTCTGTATTAAACACTCTCTTACTGATAACACACCCCAATATCTCTGTCTGTATTAAACACTCCCTCACTGATAACACACCCCAATATCTCTCACTCTGTATTAAACACTCTCTCACTGATAACACACCCCAATATCTCTCTCTGTATTAAACACTCTCTCACTGATAACACACCCCAATATCTCTGTCTGTATTAAACACTCTCTTACTGATAACACACCCCAATATCTCTCTCTCTGTATTAAACACTCCCTCACTGATCACACACCCCAATATCTCTCTCTGTATTAAACACTCCCTCACTGATAACACACCCCAATATCTCTGTCTGTATTAAACACTCTCTCACTGATAACACACCCCAATATCTCTGTCTGTATTAAACACTCCCTCACTGATAACACACCCCAATATCTCTCTCTGTATTAAACACTCCCTCACTGATAACACTCCCCAATATCTCTCTCTGTATTAAACACTCCCTCACTGATAACACACCCCAATATCTCTGTCTGTATTAAACACTCTCTCACTGATAACACTCCCCAATATCACTCTCTGTATTAAACACTCTCTCACTGCTAACACACCCCAATATCTCTGTCTGTATTAAACACTCCCTCACTGATAACACACCCCAATATCTCTCACTGTATTAAACACTCCCCCACTGATAACACACCCCAATATCTCTCTCTGTATTAAACACTCTCTCACTGATAACACACCCCAATATCTCTCTCTGTATTAAACACTCTCTCACTGATAACACTCCCCAATATCTCTCACTGTATTAAACACTCTCTCACTGATAACACACCCCAATATCTCTCTCTGTATTAAACACTCTCTCACTGATAACACACCCCAATATCTCTGTCTGTATTAAACACTCCCTCACTGATAACACACCCCAATATCTCTCACTGTATTAAACACTCCCTCACTGATAACACACCCCAATATCTCTGTCTGTATTAAACACTCCCTCACTGATAACACACCCCAATATCTCTGTCTGTATTAAACACTCCCTCACTGATAACACACCCCAATATCTCTCTCTGTATTAAACACTCCCTCACTGATAACACACCCCAATATCTCTCACTGTATCAAACACTCCCTCACTGATAACACACCCCAATATCTCTGTCTGTATTAAACACTCCCTCACTGATAACACACCCCAATATCTCTCTCTGTATTAAACACTCTCTCACTGCTAACACACCCCAATATCTCTGTCTGTATTAAACACTCCCTCACTGATAACACACCCCAATATCTCTCACTGTATTAAACACTCCCTCACTGATAACACACCCCAATATCTCTCACTGTATTAAACACTCCCCCACTGATAACACAACCCAATATCTCTGTCTGTATTAAACACTCCCTCACTGATAACACACCCCAATATCTCTCTCTGTATTAAACACTCTCTCACTGATAACACACCCCAATATCTCTCTCTGTATTAAACACTCTCTCACTGATAACACTCCCCAATATCTCTCACTGTATTAAACACTCTCTCACTGATAACACACCCCAATATCTCTCTCTGTATTAAACACTCTCTCACTGATAACACACCCCAATATCTCTGTCTGTATTAAACACTCCCTCACTGATAACACACCCCAATATCTCTCACTGTATTAAACACTCCCTCACTGATAACACACCCCAATATCTCTGTCTGTTTTAAACACTCCCTCACTGATAACACCCCCCCCATATCTCTGTCTGTATTAAACACTCCCTCACTGATAACACACCCCAATATCTCTCTCTGTATTAAACACACCCTCACTGATAACACACCCCAATATCTCTCACTGTATTAAGCACTCCCTCACTGATAACACACCCCAATATCTCTGTCTGTATTAAACACTCCCTCACTGATAACACACCCCAATATCTCTCACTGTATTAAACACTCCCTCACTGATAACACACCCCAATATCTCTGTCTGTATTAAATACTCCCTCACTGATAACACACCCCAATATCTCTGTCTGTTTTAAACACTCCCTCACTGATAACACACCCCAATATCTCTCTCGGTATTAAACACTCTCTCACTGATAACACACCCCAATATCTCTGTCTGTATTAAACACTCCCTCACTGATAACACACCCCCATATCTCTGTCTGTATTAAACACTCTCTCACTGATAACACACCCCAATATCTCTGTCTGTATTAAACACTCCCTCACTGATAACACACCCCAATATCTCTCTCTGTATTCAACACTCCCTCACTGATAACACACCCCAATATCTCTGTCTGTATTAAACACTCCCTCACTGATAACACACCCCAATATCTCTCTCTGTATTAAACACTCCCTCACTGATAACACACCCCAATATCTCTGTCTGTATTAAACACTTTCTCACTGACAACACACCCCAATATCTCTCTCTGTATTAAACACTCTCTCACTGCTAACACACCCCAATATCTCTGTCTGTATTAAACACTCCCTCACTGATAACACACCCCAATATCTCTCACTGTATTAAACACTCCCTCACTGATAACACACCCCAATATCTCTGTCTGTATTAAACACTCCCTCACTGATAACACAAACCAATATCTCTGTCTGTATTAAACACACCCTCACTGATAACACACCCCAATATCTCTGTCTGTATTAAACACTCCCTCACTGATAACACACCCCAATATCTCTCACTGTATTAAACACTCCCTCACTGATAACACACCCCAATATCTCTCTCTGTATTAAACACTCCCTCACTGATACCACACCCCAATATCTCTCTCGGTATTAAACACTCTCTCACTGATAACACACCCCAATATCTCTGTCTGTATTAAACACTCCCTCACTGATAACACACCCCAATATCTCTGTCTGTATTAAACACTCTCTCACTGATAACACACCCCAATATCTCTGTCTGTATTAAACACTCCCTCACTGATAACACACCGCAATATCTCTCTCTGTATTCAACACTCCCTCACTGATAACACACCCCAATATCTCTGTCTGTATTAAACACTCTCTCACTGATAACACACCCCAATATCTCTGTCTGTATTAAACACCCCCTCACTGATAACACACACCAATATCTCTCTCTGTATTAAACACTCTCTCACTGATATCACACCCCAATATCTCTGTCTGTATTAAAGAATCCATCACTGATAACACACCCCAATATCTCTGTCTGTATTAAACACTCCCTCACTGATAACACACCCCAATATCTCTGTCTGTATTAAACACTCTCTCACTGATAACACACCCCAATATCTCTGTCTGTATTAAACACTCCCTACTGATAACACACCCCAATATCTCTCTCTGTATTCAACACTCCCTCACTGATAACACACCCCAATATCTCTGTCTGTATTAAACACTCTCTCACTGATAACACACCCCAATATCTCTGTCTGTATTAAACACCCCCTCACTGATAACACACACCAATATCTCTCTCTGTATTAAACACTCCCTCACTGATATCACACCCCAATATCTCTGTCTGTATTAAAGAATCCATCACTTATAACACACCCCAATATATCTCTCTGTATTAAACACTCCCTCACTGCTAACACACCCCAATATCTCTCTCTGTATTAAACACTCCCTCACTGATAACACCCCCCAATATCTCTGTCTGTATTAAACACTCCCTCACTGCTAACACACCCCAATATCTCTCTCTGGATTAAACACTCCCTCACTGATAACACCCCCCAATATCTGTGTCTGTATTAAACACTCCCTCACTGATCACACACCCCAATATCTCTGTCTGTATTAAACACTCCCTCACTGATAACACAACCCAATATCTCTGTCTGTATTAAACACTCCCTCACTGATAACACACCCCAATATCTCTCTCTGTATTAAACACTCTCTCACTGATAACACCCCCAATATCTCAGTCTGTATTAAACACCCCCTCACTGATAACACACACCAATATCTCTCTCTGTATTAAACACTCTCTCACTGATATCACACCCCAATATCTCTGTCTGTATTAAACACCCCCTCACTGATAACACACACCAATATCTCTCTCTGTATTAAACACTCCCTCACTGATATCACACCCCAATATCTCTGTCTGTATTAAAGAATCCATCACTTATAACACACCCCAATATATCTCTCTGTATTAAACACTCCCTCACTGCTAACACACCCCAATATCTCTCTCTGTATTAAACACTCCCTCACTGATAACACCCCCCAATATCTCTGTCTGTATTAAACACTCCCTCACTGCTAACACACCCCAATATCTCTCTCTGGATTAAACACTCCCTCACTGATAACACACCCCAATATCTCTCTCTGTATTAAACACTCTCTCACTGATAACACCCCCAATATCTCAGTCTGTATTAAACACCCCCTCACTGATAACACACCCCAATATCTCTGTCTATATTAAACACTCTCTCACTGATAACACACCCCAATATCTCGTCTGTATTAAACACTCTCTCACTGATAACACACCCCAATATCTCTGTCTGTATTAAACACCCCCTCACTGATAACACACCCCAATATCTCTGTCTATATTAAACACTCTCTCACTGATAACACACCCCAATATCTCTGTCTGTATTAAACACTCCCTCACTGATAACACACCCCAATATCTCTCTCTGTATTAAACACTCTCTCACTGATAACATACACCAATATCTCTCTCTGTATTAAACACTCTCTCACTGATAACACACCCCAATATCTCTCTCTGTATTAAACACTCCCTCACTGATAACACACCCCAATATCTCTCTCTGTATTAAACACTACCTCACTGATAACACACCCCAATATCTCTCTCTGTATTAAACACTCTCTCACTGATAACACACCCCAATATCTCTCTCTGTATTAAACACTCCCTCACTGATAACACTCCCCAATATCTCTCTCTGTATAAAACACTCCCTCACTGATAACACACCCCAATATCTCTCTCTGTATTAAACACTCTCTCACTGATAACACACCCCAATATCTCTGTCTGTATTAAACACTCTCTCACTGATAACACACCCCAATATCTCTCTCTCTGTATTAAACACTCCCTCACTGATAACACACCCCAATATCTCTGTCTGTATTAAACATTCACTCACTGATAACACACCCCAATATCTCTGTCAGTATTAAACACTCAATCACTGATAACACACCCCAATATCTCTGTCTGTATTAAACACTCCCTCACTGATAACACACCCCAATATCTCTGTCTGTATTAAACACTCTCTCACTGATAACACTCCCCAATATCTCTGTCTGTATTAAACACTCTCTCACTGATAACACACCCCAATATCTCTGTCTGTATTAAACACTCCCTCACTGATAACACACCCCAATATCTCTGTCTGTATTAAACACTCACTCACTGATAAGACACCCCAATATCTCTCTCTGTATTAAACACCCCGTCACTGATAACACACCCCAATATCTCTGTCTGTATTAAACACTCCCTCACTGATAACACACCCTAATATCTCTGTCTGTATTAAACACTCCCTCACTGATAACACACCCCAATATCTCTCTCTGTATTAAACACTCCCTCACTGATATCACACCCCAATATCTCTCTCTGTATTAAACACTCTCTCACTGATAACACTCCCCAATATCTCTGTCTATATTAAACACTCTCTCACTGATAACACACCCCAATATCTCTGTCTGTATTAAACACTCACTCACTGATAACACACCCCAATATCTCTGTCTGTATTAAACACTCCCTCACTGATAACACACCCCAATATCTCTGTCTGTATTAAACACTCTCTCACTGATAACACTCCCCAATATCTCTGTCTGTATTAAACACTCCCTCACTGATAACACACCCCAATATCTCTGTCTGTATTAAACACTCCCTCACTGATAAGACACCCCAATATCTCCGTCTGTATTAAACACTCACTCACTGATAACACACCCCAATATCTCTCCCTGTATTAAACACTCCCTCACTGATAACACACCCCAATATCTCTCACTGTATTAAACACTCCCTCACTGATAACACACCCCAATATCTCTGTCTGTATTAAACACTCCCTCACTGATAACACACCCCAATATCTCTCTCTGTATTAAACACTCTCTCACTGCTAACACACCCCAATATCTCTGTCTGTATTAAACACTCCCTCACTGATAACACACCCCAATATCTCTCACTGTATTAAAAACTCCCTCACTGATAACACACCCCAATATCTCTGTCTGTATTAAACACTCCCTCACTGATAACACACCCCAATATCTCTCACTGTATTAAACACTCCCTCACTGATAACACACCCCAATATCTCTGTCTGTATTAAACACTCTCTCACTGATAACACACCCCAATATCTCTGTCTGTATTAAACACTCCCTCACTGATAACACACCCCAATATCTCTTTCTGTATTAAACACTCCCTCACTGATAACACTCCCCAATATCTCTCTCTGTATTAAACACTCCCTCACTGATAACACACCCCAATATCTCTGTCTGTATTAAACACTCTCTCACTGATAACACTCCCCAATATCACTCTCTGTATTAAACACTCTCTCACTGATAACACACCCCAATATCTCTCTCTGTATTAAACACTCTCTCACTGCTAACACACCCCAATATCTCTGTCTGTATTAAACACTCCCTCACTGATAACACACCCCAATATCTCTCACTGTATTAAACACTCCCCCACTGATAACACACCCCAATATCTCTCTCTGTATTAAACACTCTCTCACTGATAACACACCCCAATATCTCTCTCTGTATTAAACACTCTCTCACTGATAACACTCCCCAATATCTCTCACTGTATTAAACACTCTCTCACTGATAACACACCCCAATATCTCTCTCTGTATTAAACACTCTCTCACTGATAACACACCCCAATATCTCTGTCTGTATTAAACACTCCCTCACTGATAACACACCCCAATATCTCTCACTGTATTAAACACTCCCTCACTGATAACACACCCCAATATCTCTGTCTGTATTAAACACTCCCTCACTGATAACACACCCCAATATCTCTGTCTGTATTAAACACCCCCTCACTGATAACACACCCCAATATCTCTGTCTATATTAAACACTCTCTCACTGATAACACACCCCAATATCTCGTCTGTATTAAACACTCTCTCACTGATAACACACCCCAATATCTCTGTCTATATTAAACACTCTCTCACTGATAACACACCCCAATATCTCGTCTGTATTAAACACTCTCTCACTGATAACACACCCCAATATCTCTGTCTGTATTAAACACCCCCTCACTGATAACACACCCCAATATCTCTGTCTATATTAAACACTCTCTCACTGATAACACACCCCAATATCTCTGTCTGTATTAAACACTCCCTCACTGATAACAGACCCCAATATCTCTCTCTGTATTAAACACTCTCTCACTGATAACATACACCAATATCTCTCTCTGTATTAAACACTCTCTCACTGATAACACACCCCAATATCTCTCTCTGTATTAAACACTCCCTCACTGATAACACACCCCAATATCTCTCTCTGTATTAAACACTACCTCACTGATAACACACCCCAATATCTCTCTCTGTATTAAACACTCTCTCACTGATAACACACCCCAATATCTCTCTCTGTATTAAACACTCCCTCACTGATAACACTCCCCAATATCTCTCTCTGTATAAAACACTCCCTCACTGATAACACACCCCAATATCTCTGTCTGTATTAAACACTCTCTCACTGATAACACACCCCAATATCTCTGTCTGTATTAAACACTCTCTCACTGATAACACACCCCAATATCTCTCTCTCTGTATTAAACACTCCCTCACTGATAACACACCCCAATATCTCTGTCTGTATTAAACATTCACTCACTGATAACACACCCCAATATCTCTGTCAGTATTAAACACTCAATCACTGATAACACACCCCAATATCTCTGTCTGTATTAAACACTCCCTCACTGATAACACACCCCAATATCTCTGTCTGTATTAAACACTCACTCACTGATAAGACACCCCAATATCTCTCTCTCTGTATTAAACACCCCGTCACTGATAACACACCCCAATATCTCTGTCTGTATTAAACACTCCCTCACTGATAACACACCCTAATATCTCTGTCTGTATTAAACACTCCCTCACTGATAACACACCCCAATATCTCTCTCTGTATTAAACACTCCCTCACTGATATCACACCCCAATATCTCTCTCTGTATTAAAAACTCTCTCACTGATAACACTCCCCAATATCTCTGTCTATATTAAACACTCTCTCACTGATAACACACCCCAATATCTCTGTCTGTATTAAACACTCACTCACTGATAACACACCCCAATATCTCTGTCTGTATTAAACACTCCCTCACTGATAACACACCCCAATATCTCTGTCTGTATTAAACACTCTCTCACTGATAACACTCCCCAATATCTCTGTCTGTATTAAACACTCCCTCACTGATAACACACCCCAATATCTCTGTCTGTATTAAACACTCCCTCACTGATAAGACACCCCAATATCTCCGTCTGTATTAAACACTCACTCACTGATAACACACCCCAATATCTCTCCCTGTATTAAACACTCCCTCACTGATAACACACCCCAATATCTCTCACTGTATTAAACACTCCCTCACTGATAACACACCCCAATATCTCTGTCTGTATTAAACACTCCCTCACTGATAACACACCCCAATATCTCTCTCTGTATTAAACACTCTCTCACTGCTAACACACCCCAATATCTCTGTCTGTATTAAACACTCCCTCACTGATAACACACCCCAATATCTCTCACTGTATTAAAAACTCCCTCACTGATAACACACCCCAATATCTCTGTCTGTATTAAACACTCCCTCACTGATAACACACCCCAATATCTCTCACTGTATTAAACACTCCCTCACTGATAACACACCCCAATATCTCTGTCTGTATTAAACACTCTCTCACTGATAACACACCCCAATATCTCTGTCTGTATTAAACACTCCCTCACTGATAACACACCCCAATATCTCTCTCTGTATTAAACACTCCCTCACTGATAACACTCCCCAATATCTCTCTCTGTATTAAACACTCCCTCACTGATAACACACCCCAATATCTCTGTCTGTATTAAACACTCTCTCACTGATAACACTCCCCAATATCACTCTCTGTATTAAACACTCTCTCACTGATAACACACCCCAATATCTCTCTCTGTATTAAACACTCTCTCACTGCTAACACACCCCAATATCTCTGTCTGTATTAAACACTCCCTCACTGATAACACACCCCAATATCTCTCACTGTATTAAACACTCCCCCACTGATAACACACCCCAATATCTCTCTCTGTATTAAACACTCTCTCACTGATAACACACCCCAATATCTCTCTCTGTATTAAACACTCTCTCACTGATAACACTCCCCAATATCTCTCACTGTATTAAACACTCTCTCACTGATAACACACCCCAATATCTCTCTCTGTATTAAACACTCTCTCACTGATAACACACCCCAATATCTCTGTCTGTATTAAACACTCCCTCACTGATAACACACCCCAATATCTCTCACTGTATTAAACACTCCCTCACTGATAACACACCCCAATATCTCTGTCTGTATTAAACACTCCCTCACTGATAACACACCCCAATATCTCTGTCTGTATTAAACACTCCCTCACTGATAACACACCCCAATATCTCTCTCTGTATTAAACACTCCCTCACTGATAACACACCCCAATATCTCTCACTGTATCAAACACTCCCTCACTGATAACACACCCCAATATCTCTGTCTGTATTAAACACTCCCTCACTGATAACACACCCCAATATCTCTCTCTGTATTAAACACTCTCTCACTGCTAACACACCCCAATATCTCTGTCTGTATTAAACACTCCCTCACTGATAACACACCCCAATATCTCTCACTGTATTAAACACTCCCTCACTGATAACACACCCCAATATCTCTCACTGTATTAAACACTCCCCCACTGATAACACAACCCAATATCTCTGTCTGTATTAAACACTCCCTCACTGATAACACACCCCAATATCTCTCTCTGTATTAAACACTCTCTCACTGATAACACACCCCAATATCTCTCTCTGTATTAAACACTCTCTCACTGAAAACACTCCCCAATATCTCTCACTGTATTAAACACTCTCTCACTGATAACACACCCCAATATCTCTCTCTGTATTAAACACTCTCTCACTGATAACACACCCCAATATCTCTGTCTGTATTAAACACTCCCTCACTGATAACACACCCCAATATCTCTCACTGTATTAAACACTCCCTCACTGATAACACACCCCAATATCTCTGTCTGTATTAAACACTCCCTCACTGATAACACCCCCCCATATCTCTGTCTGTATTAAACACTCCCTCACTGATAACACACCCCAATATCTCTCTCTGTATTAAACACACCCTCACTGATAACACACCCCAATATCTCTGTCTGTATTAAACATTCACTCACTGATAACACACCCCAATATCTCTGTCAGTATTAAACACTCAATCACTGATAACACACCCCAATATCTCTGTCTGTATTAAACACTCCCTCACTGATAACACACCCCAATATCTCTGTCTGTATTAAACACTCACTCACTGATAAGACACCCCAATATCTCTCTCTCTGTATTAAACACCCCGTCACTGATAACACACCCCAATATCTCTGTCTGTATTAAACACTCCCTCACTGATAACACACCCTAATATCTCTGTCTGTATTAAACACTCCCTCACTGATAACACACCCCAATATCTCTCTCTGTATTAAACACTCCCTCACTGATATCACACCCCAATATCTCTCTCTGTATTAAAAACTCTCTCACTGATAACACTCCCCAATATCTCTGTCTATATTAAACACTCTCTCACTGATAACACACCCCAATATCTCTGTCTGTATTAAACACTCACTCACTGATAACACACCCCAATATCTCTGTCTGTATTAAACACTCCCTCACTGATAACACACCCCAATATCTCTGTCTGTATTAAACACTCTCTCACTGATAACACTCCCCAATATCTCTGTCTGTATTAAACACTCCCTCACTGATAACACACCCCAATATCTCTGTCTGTATTAAACACTCCCTCACTGATAAGACACCCCAATATCTCCGTCTGTATTAAACACTCACTCACTGATAACACACCCCAATATCTCTCCCTGTATTAAACACTCCCTCACTGATAACACACCCCAATATCTCTCACTGTATTAAACACTCCCTCACTGATAACACACCCCAATATCTCTGTCTGTATTAAACACTCCCTCACTGATAACACACCCCAATATCTCTCTCTGTATTAAACACTCTCTCACTGCTAACACACCCCAATATCTCTGTCTGTATTAAACACTCCCTCACTGATAACACACCCCAATATCTCTCACTGTATTAAAAACTCCCTCACTGATAACACACCCCAATATCTCTGTCTGTATTAAACACTCCCTCACTGATAACACACCCCAATATCTCTCACTGTATTAAACACTCCCTCACTGATAACACACCCCAATATCTCTGTCTGTATTAAACACTCTCTCACTGATAACACACCCCAATATCTCTGTCTGTATTAAACACTCCCTCACTGATAACACACCCCAATATCTCTCTCTGTATTAAACACTCCCTCACTGATAACACTCCCCAATATCTCTCTCTGTATTAAACACTCCCTCACTGATAACACACCCCAATATCTCTGTCTGTATTAAACACTCTCTCACTGATAACACTCCCCAATATCACTCTCTGTATTAAACACTCTCTCACTGATAACACACCCCAATATCTCTCTCTGTATTAAACACTCTCTCACTGCTAACACACCCCAATATCTCTGTCTGTATTAAACACTCCCTCACTGATAACACACCCCAATATCTCTCACTGTATTAAACACTCCCCCACTGATAACACACCCCAATATCTCTCTCTGTATTAAACACTCTCTCACTGATAACACACCCCAATATCTCTCTCTGTATTAAACACTCTCTCACTGATAACACTCCCCAATATCTCTCACTGTATTAAACACTCTCTCACTGATAACACACCCCAATATCTCTCTCTGTATTAAACACTCTCTCACTGATAACACACCCCAATATCTCTGTCTGTATTAAACACTCCCTCACTGATAACACACCCCAATATCTCTCACTGTATTAAACACTCCCTCACTGATAACACACCCCAATATCTCTGTCTGTATTAAACACTCCCTCACTGATAACACACCCCAATATCTCTGTCTGTATTAAACACTCCCTCACTGATAACACACCCCAATATCTCTCTCTGTATTAAACACTCCCTCACTGATAACACACCCCAATATCTCTCACTGTATCAAACACTCCCTCACTGATAACACACCCCAATATCTCTGTCTGTATTAAACACTCCCTCACTGATAACACACCCCAATATCTCTCTCTGTATTAAACACTCTCTCACTGCTAACACACCCCAATATCTCTGTCTGTATTAAACACTCCCTCACTGATAACACACCCCAATATCTCTCACTGTATTAAACACTCCCTCACTGATAACACACCCCAATATCTCTCACTGTATTAAACACTCCCCCACTGATAACACAACCCAATATCTCTGTCTGTATTAAACACTCCCTCACTGATAACACACCCCAATATCTCTCTCTGTATTAAACACTCTCTCACTGATAACACACCCCAATATCTCTCTCTGTATTAAACACTCTCTCACTGAAAACACTCCCCAATATCTCTCACTGTATTAAACACTCTCTCACTGATAACACACCCCAATATCTCTCTCTGTATTAAACACTCTCTCACTGATAACACACCCCAATATCTCTGTCTGTATTAAACACTCCCTCACTGATAACACACCCCAATATCTCTGTCTGTATTAAACACTCCCTCACTGATAACACACCCCAATATCTCTCACTGTATTAAACACTCCCCCACTGATAACACACCCCAATATCTCTCTCTGTATTAAACACTCTCTCACTGATAACACACCCCAATATCTCTCTCTGTATTAAACACTCTCTCACTGATAACACTCCCCAATATCTCTCACTGTATTAAACACTCTCTCACTGATAACACACCCCAATATCTCTCTCTGTATTAAACACTCTCTCACTGATAACACACCCCAATATCTCTGTCTGTATTAAACACTCCCTCACTGATAACACACCCCAATATCTCTCACTGTATTAAACACTCCCTCACTGATAACACACCCCAATATCTCTGTCTGTATTAAACACTCCCTCACTGATAACACACCCCAATATCTCTGTCTGTATTAAACACTCCCTCACTGATAACACACCCCAATATCTCTCTCTGTATTAAACACTCCCTCACTGATAACACACCCCAATATCTCTCACTGTATCAAACACTCCCTCACTGATAACACACCCCAATATCTCTGTCTGTATTAAACACTCCCTCACTGATAACACACCCCAATATCTCTCTCTGTATTAAACACTCTCTCACTGCTAACACACCCCAATATCTCTGTCTGTATTAAACACTCCCTCACTGATAACACACCCCAATATCTCTCACTGTATTAAACACTCCCTCACTGATAACACACCCCAATATCTCTCACTGTATTAAACACTCCCCCACTGATAACACAACCCAATATCTCTGTCTGTATTAAACACTCCCTCACTGATAACACACCCCAATATCTCTCTCTGTATTAAACACTCTCTCACTGATAACACACCCCAATATCTCTCTCTGTATTAAACACTCTCTCACTGAAAACACTCCCCAATATCTCTCACTGTATTAAACACTCTCTCACTGATAACACACCCCAATATCTCTCTCTGTATTAAACACTCTCTCACTGATAACACACCCCAATATCTCTGTCTGTATTAAACACTCCCTCACTGATAACACACCCCAATATCTCTCACTGTATTAAACACTCCCTCACTGATAACACACCCCAATATCTCTGTCTGTATTAAACACTCCCTCACTGATAACACCCCCCCATATCTCTGTCTGTATTAAACACTCCCTCACTGATAACACACCCCAATATCTCTCTCTGTATTAAACACACCCTCACTGATAACACACCCCAATATCTCTCACTGTATTAAGCACTCCCTCACTGATAACACACCCCAATATCTCTGTCTGTATTAAACACTCCCTCACTGATAACACACCCCAATATCTCTCACTGTATTAAACACTCCCTCACTGATAACACACCCCAATATCTCTGTCTGTATTAAATACTCCCTCACTGATAACACACCCCAATATCTCTGTCTGTATTAAACACTCTCTCACTGATAACACACCCCAATATCTCTGTCTGTATTAAACACTCCCTCACTGATAACACACCCCAATATCTCTCTCGGTATTAAACACTCTCTCACTGATAACACACCCCAATATCTCTGTCTGTATTAAACACTCCCTCACTGATAACACACCCCCATATCTCTGTCTGTATTAAACACTCTCTCACTGATAACACACCCCAATATCTCTGTCTGTATTAAACACTCCCTCACTGATAACACACCCCAATATCTCTCTCTGTATTCAACACTCCCTCACTGATAACACACCCCAATATCTCTGTCTGTATTAAACACTCCCTCACTGATAACACACCCCAATATCTCTCTCTGTATTAAACACTCCCTCACTGATAACACACCCCAATATCTCTGTCTGTATTAAACACTTTCTCACTGATAACACACCCCAATATCTCTCTCTGTATTAAACACTCTCTCACTGCTAACACACCCCAATATCTCTGTCTGTATTAAACACTCCCTCACTGATAACACACCCCAATATCTCTCACTGTATTAAACACTCCCTCACTGATAACACACCCCAATATCTCTGTCTGTATTAAACACTCCCTCACTGATAACACAAACCAATATCTCTGTCTGTATTAAACACACCCTCACTGATAACACACCCCAATATCTCTGTCTGTATTAAACACTCCCTCACTGATAACACACCCCAATATCTCTCACTGTATTAAACACTCCCTCACTGATAACACACCCCAATATCTCTCTCTGTATTAAACACTCCCTCACTGATACCACACCCCAATATCTCTCTCGGTATTAAACACTCTCTCACTGATAACACACCCCAATATCTCTGTCTGTATTAAACACTCCCTCACTGATAACACACCCCAATATCTCTGTCTGTATTAAACACTCTCTCACTGATAACACACCCCAATATCTCTGTCTGTATTAAACACTCCCTCACTGATAACACACCCCAATATCTCTCTCTGTATTCAACACTCCCTCACTGATAACACACCCCAATATCTCTGTCTGTATTAAACACTCTCTCACTGATAACACACCCCAATATCTCTGTCTGTATTAAACACCCCCTCACTGATAACACACACCAATATCTCTCTCTGTATTAAACACTCTCTCACTGATATCACACCCCAATATCTCTGTCTGTATTAAAGAATCCATCACTGATAACACACCCCAATATCTCTGTCTGTATTAAACACTCCCTCACTGATAACACACCCCAATATCTCTGTCTGTATTAAACACTCTCTCACTGATAACACACCCCAATATCTCTGTCTGTATTAAACACTCCCTACTGATAACACACCCCAATATCTCTCTCTGTATTCAACACTCCCTCACTGATAACACACCCCAATATCTCTGTCTGTTTTAAACACTCTCTCACTGATAACACACCCCAATATCTCTGTCTGTATTAAACACCCCCTCACTGATAACACACACCAATATCTCTCTCTGTATTAAACACTCCCTCACTGATATCACACCCCAATATCTCTGTCTGTATTAAAGAATCCATCACTTATAACACACCCCAATATATCTCTCTGTATTAAACACTCCCTCACTGCTAACACACCCCAATATCTCTCTCTGTATTAAACACTCCCTCACTGATAACACCCCCCAATATCTCTGTCTGTATTAAACACTCCCTCACTGCTAACACACCCCAATATCTCTCTCTGGATTAAACACTCCCTCACTGATAACACCCCCCAATATCTGTGTCTGTATTAAACACTCCCTCACTGATCACACACCCCAATATCTCTGTCTGTATTAAACACTCCCTCACTGATAACACAACCCAATATCTCTGTCTGTATTAAACACTCCCTCACTGATAACACACCCCAATATCTCTCTCTGTATTAAACACTCTCTCACTGATAACACCCCCAATATCTCAGTCTGTATTAAACACCCCCTCACTGATAACACACACCAATATCTCTCTCTGTATTAAACACTCTCTCACTGATATCACACCCCAATATCTCTGTCTGTATTAAACACCCCCTCACTGATAACACACACCAATATCTCTCTCTGTATTAAACACTCCCTCACTGATATCACACCCCAATATCTCTGTCTGTATTAAAGAATCCATCACTTATAACACACCCCAATATATCTCTCTGTATTAAACACTCCCTCACTGCTAACACACCCCAATATCTCTCTCTGTATTAAACACTCCCTCACTGATAACACCCCCCAATATCTCTGTCTGTATTAAACACTCCCTCACTGCTAACACACCCCAATATCTCTCTCTGGATTAAACACTCCCTCACTGATAACACCCCCCAATATCTGTGTCTGTATTAAACACTCCCTCACTGATCACACACCCCAATATCTCTGTCTGTATTAAACACTCCCTCACTGATAACACAACCCAATATCTCTGTCTGTATTAAACACTCCCTCACTGATAACACACCCCAATATCTCTCTCTGTATTAAACACTCTCTCACTGATAACACCCCCAATATCTCAGTCTGTATTAAACACCCCCTCACTGATAACACACCCCAATATCTCTGTCTATATTAAACACTCTCTCACTGATAACACACCCCAATATCTCGTCTGTATTAAACACTCTCTCACTGATAACACACCCCAATATCTCTGTCTGTATTAAACACCCCCTCACTGATAACACACCCCAATATCTCTGTCTATATTAAACACTCTCTCACTGATAACACACCCCAATATCTCTGTCTGTATTAAACACTCCCTCACTGATAACACACCCCAATATCTCTCTCTGTATTAAACACTCTCTCACTGATAACATACACCAATATCTCTCTCTGTATTAAACACTCTCTCACTGATAACACACCCCAATATCTCTCTCTGTATTAAACACTCCCTCACTGATAACACACCCCAATATCTCTCTCTGTATTAAACACTACCTCACTGATAACACACCCCAATATCTCTCTCTGTATTAAACACTCTCTCACTGATAACACACCCCAATATCTCTCTCTGTATTAAACACTCCCTCACTGATAACACTCCCCAATATCTCTCTCTGTATAAAACACTCCCTCACTGATAACACACCCCAATATCTCTCTCTGTATTAAACACTCTCTCACTGATAACACACCCCAATATCTCTGTCTGTATTAAACACTCTCTCACTGATAACACACCCCAATATCTCTCTCTCTGTATTAAACACTCCCTCACTGATAACACACCCCAATATCTCTGTCTGTATTAAACATTTACTCACTGATAACACACCCCAATATCTCTGTCAGTATTAAACACTCAATCACTGATAACACACCCCAATATCTCTGTCTGTATTAAACACTCCCTCACTGATAACACACCCCAATATCTCTGTCTGTATTAAACACTCTCTCACTGATAACACTCCCCAATATCTCTGTCTGTATTAAACACTCTCTCACTGATAACACACCCCAATATCTCTGTCTGTATTAAACACTCCCTCACTGATAACACACCCCAATATCTCTGTCTGTATTAAACACTCACTCACTGATAAGACACCCCAATATCTCTCTCTGTATTAAACACCCCGTCACTGATAACACACCCCAATATCTCTGTCTGTATTAAACACTCCCTCACTGATAACACACCCTAATATCTCTGTCTGTATTAAACACTCCCTCACTGATAACACACCCCAATATCTCTCTCTGTATTAAACACTCCCTCACTGATATCACACCCCAATATCTCTCTCTGTATTAAACACTCTCTCACTGATAACACTCCCCAATATCTCTGTCTATATTAAACACTCTCTCACTGATAACACACCCCAATATCTCTGTCTGTATTAAACACTCACTCACTGATAACACCCCCCAATATCTCTGTCTGTATTAAACACTCCCTCACTGATAACACACCCCAATATCTCTGTCTGTATTAAACACTCTCTCACTGATAACACTCCCCAATATCTCTGTCTGTATTAAACACTCCCTCACTGATAACACACCCCAATATCTCTGTCTGTATTAAACACTCCCTCACTGATAAGACACCCCAATATCTCCGTCTGTATTAAACACTCACTCACTGATAACACACCCCAATATCTCTCCCTGTATTAAACACTCCCTCACTGATAACACACCCCAATATCTCTCACTGTATTAAACACTCCCTCACTGATAACACACCCCAATATCTCTGTCTGTATTAAACACTCCCTCACTGATAACACACCCCAATATCTCTCTCTGTATTAAACACTCTCTCACTGCTAACACACCCCAATATCTCTGTCTGTATTAAACACTCCCTCACTGATAACACACCCCAATATCTCTCACTGTATTAAAAACTCCCTCACTGATAACACACCCCAATATCTCTGTCTGTATTAAACACTCCCTCACTGATAACACACCCCAATATCTCTGTCTGTATTAAACACACCCTCACTGATAACACACCCCAATATCTCTGTCTGTATTAAACACTCCCTCACTGATAACACACCCCAATATCTCTCACTGTATTAAACACTCCCTCACTGATAACACACCCCAATATCTCTCTCTGTATTAAACACTCCCTCACTGATACCACACCCCAATATCTCTCTCGGTATTAAACACTCTCTCACTGATAACACACCCCAATATCTCTGTCTGTATTAAACACTCCCTCACTGATAACACACCCCAATATATCTGTCTGTATTAAACACTCTCTCACTGATAACACACCCCAATATCTCTGTCTGTATTAAACACTCCCTCACTGATAACACACCCCAATATCTCTCTCTGTATTCAACACTCCCTCACTGATAACACACCCCAATATCTCTGTCTGTATTAAACACTCCCTCACTGATAACACACCCCAATATCTCTCTCTGTATTAAACACTCCCTCACTGATAACACACCCCAATATCTCTGTCTGTATTAAACACTCCCTCACTGATAACACACCCCAATATCTCTCACTGTATTAAACACTCCCTCACTGATAACACACCCCAATATCTCTGTCTGTATTAAAGAATCCATCACTGATAACACACCCCAATATCTCTGTCTGTATTAAACACTCCCTCACTGATAACACACCCCAATATCTCTGTCTGTATTAAACACTCTCTCACTGATAACACACCCCAATATCTCTGTCTGTATTAAACACTCCCTACTGATAACACACCCCAATATCTCTCTCTGTATTCAACACTCCCTCACTGATAACACACCCCAATATCTCTGTCTGTATTAAACACTCTCTCACTGATAACACACCCCAATATCTCTGTCTGTATTAAACACCCCCTCACTGATAACACACACCAATATCTCTCTCTGTATTAAACACTCCCTCACTGATATCACACCCCAATATCTCTGTCTGTATTAAAGAATCCATCACTTATAACACACCCCAATATATCTCTCTGTATTAAACACTCCCTCACTGCTAACACACCCCAATATCTCTCTCTGTATTAAACACTCCCTCACTGATAACACCCCCCAATATCTCTGTCTGTATTAAACACTCCCTCACTGCTAACACACCCCAATATCTCTCTCTGGATTAAACACTCCCTCACTGATAACACCCCCCAATATCTGTGTCTGTATTAAACACTCCCTCACTGATCACACACCCCAATATCTCTGTCTGTATTAAACACTCCCTCACTGATAACACAACCCAATATCTCTGTCTGTATTAAACACTCCCTCACTGATAACACACCCCAATATCTCTCTCTGTATTAAACACTCTCTCACTGATAACACCCCCAATATCTCAGTCTGTATTAAACACCCCCTCACTGATAACACACACCAATATCTCTCTCTGTATTAAACACTCTCTCACTGATATCACACCCCAATATCTCTGTCTGTATTAAACACCCCCTCACTGATAACACACACCAATATCTCTCTCTGTATTAAACACTCCCTCACTGATATCACACCCCAATATCTCTGTCTGTATTAAAGAATCCATCACTTATAACACACCCCAATATATCTCTCTGTATTAAACACTCCCTCACTGCTAACACACCCCAATATCTCTCTCTGTATTAAACACTCCCTCACTGATAACACACCCCAATATCTCTGTCTGTATTAAACACTCCCTCACTGCTAACACACCCCAATATCTCTCTCTGGATTAAACACTCCCTCACTGATAACACCCCCCAATATCTGTGTCTGTATTAAACACTCCCTCACTGATCACACACCCCAATATCTCTGTCTGTATTAAACACTCCCTCACTGATAACACAACCCAATATCTCTGTCTGTATTAAACACTCCCTCACTGATAACACACCCCAATATCTCTCTCTGTATTAAACACTCTCTCACTGATAACACCCCCAATATCTCAGTCTGTATTAAACACCCCCTCACTGATAACACACCCCAATATCTCTGTCTATATTAAACACTCTCTCACTGATAACACACCCCAATATCTCGTCTGTATTAAACACTCTCTCACTGATAACACACCCCAATATCTCTGTCTGTATTAAACACCCCCTCACTGATAACACACCCCAATATCTCTGTCTATATTAAACACTCTCTCACTGATAACACACCCCAATATCTCTGTCTGTATTAAACACTCCCTCACTGATAACACACCCCAATATCTCTCTCTGTATTAAACACTCTCTCACTGATAACATACACCAATATCTCTCTCTGCATTAAACACTCTCTCACTGATAACACACCCCAATATCTCTCTCTGTATTAAACACTCCCTCACTGATAACACACCCCAATATCTCTCTCTGTATTAAACACTACCTCACTGATAACACACCCCAATATCTCTCTCTGTATTAAACACTCTCTCACTGATAACACACCCCAATATCTCTCTCTGTATTAAACACTCCCTCACTGATAACACTCCCCAATATCTCTCTCTGTATAAAACACTCCCTCACTGATAACACACCCCAATATCTCTCTCTGTATTAAACACTCTCTCACTGATAACACACCCCAATATCTCTGTCTGTATTAAACACTCTCTCACTGATAACACACCCCAATATCTCTCTCTCTGTATTAAACACTCCCTCACTGATAACACACCCCAATATCTCTGTCTGTATTAAACATTTACTCACTGATAACACACCCCAATATCTCTGTCAGTATTAAACACTCAATCACTGATAACACACCCCAATATCTCTGTCTGTATTAAACACTCCCTCACTGATAACACACCCCAATATCTCTGTCTGTATTAAACACTCTCTCACTGATAACACTCCCCAATATCTCTGTCTGTATTAAACACTCTCTCACTGATAACACACCCCAATATCTCTGTCTGTATTAAACACTCCCTCACTGATAACACACCCCAATATCTCTGTCTGTATTAAACACTCACTCACTGATAAGACACCCCAATATCTCTCTCTGTATTAAACACCCCGTCACTGATAACACACCCCAATATCTCTGTCTGTATTAAACACCCCCTCACTGATAACACACCCTAATATCTCTGTCTGTATTAAACACTCCCTCACTGATAACACACCCCAATATCTCTCTCTGTATTAAACACTCCCTCACTGATATCACACCCCAATATCTCTCTCTGTATTAAACACTCTCTCACTGATAACACTCCCCAATATCTCTGTCTATATTAAACACTCTCTCACTGATAACACACCCCAATATCTCTGTCTGTATTAAACACTCACTCACTGATAACACACCCCAATATCTCTGTCTGTATTAAACACTCCCTCACTGATAACACACCCCAATATCTCTGTCTGTATTAAACACTCTCTCACTGATAACACTCCCCAATATCTCTGTCTGTATTAAACACTCCCTCACTGATAACACACCCCAATATCTCTGTCTGTATTAAACACTCCCTCACTGATAAGACACCCCAATATCTCCGTCTGTATTAAACACTCACTCACTGATAACACACCCCAATATCTCTCCCTGTATTAAACACTCCCTCACTGATAACACACCCCAATATCTCTCACTGTATTAAACACTCCCTCACTGATAACACACCCCAATATCTCTGTCTGTATTAAACACTCCCTCACTGATAACACACCCCAATATCTCTCTCTGTATTAAACACTCTCTCACTGCTAACACACCCCAATATCTCTGTCTGTATTAAACACTCCCTCACTGATAACACACCCCAATATCTCTCACTGTATTAAAAACTCCCTCACTGATAACACACCCCAATATCTCTGTCTGTATTAAACACTCCCTCACTGATAAGACACCCCAATATCTCTGTCTGTATTAAACACACCCTCACTGATAACACACCCCAATATCTCTGTCTGTATTAAACACTCCCTCACTGATAACACACCCCAATATCTCTCACTGTATTAAACACTCCCTCACTGATAACACACCCCAATATCTCTCTCTGTATTAAACACTCCCTCACTGATACCACACCCCAATATCTCTCTCGGTATTAAACACTCTCTCACTGATAACACACCCCAATATCTCTGTCTGTATTAAACACTCTCTCACTGATAACACACCCCAATATCTCTGTCTGTATTAAACACTCCCTCACTGATAACACACCCCAATATCTCTCTCTGTATTCAACACTCCCTCACTGATAACACACCCCAATATCTCTGTCTGTATTAAACACTCCCTCACTGATAACACACCCCAATATCTCTCTCTGTATTAAACACTCCCTCACTGATAACACACCCCAATATCTCTGTCTGTATTAAACACTCTCTCACTGATAACACACCCCAATATCTCTCTCTGTATTAAACACTCTCTCACTGATAACACACCCCAATACCTCTGTCTGCATTAAACACTCTCTCACTGATAACACACCCCAATATCTCTCACTGTATTAAACACTCCCTCACTGATAACACACCCCAATATCTCTCTCTGTATTAAACACTCCCTCACTGATAACACACCCCAATATCTCTCTCTGTATTAAACACTCTCTCACTGATAACACCCCCAATATCTCAGTCTGTATTAAACACCCCCTCACTGATAACACACCCCAATATCTCTGTCTATATTAAACACTCTCTCACTGATAACACACCCCAATATCACGTCTGTATTAAACACTCTCTCACTGATAACACACCCCAATATCTCTGTCTGTATTAAACACCCCCTCACTGATAACACACCCCAATATCTCTGTCTATATTAAACACTCTCTCACTGATAACACACCCCAATATCTCTGTCTGTATTAAACACTCCCTCACTGATAACACACCCCAATATCTCTCTCTGTATTAAACACTCTCTCACTGATAACATACACCAATATCTCTCTCTGTATGAAACACTCTCTCACTGATAACACACCCCAATATCTCTCTCTGTATTAAACACTCCCTCACTGATAACACACCCCAATATCTCTCTCTGTATTAAACACTCCCTCACTTATAACACACCCCAATATCTCTCTCTGTATTAAACACTCTCTCACTGATAACACACCCCAATATCTCTCTCTGTATTAAACACTCCCTCACTGATAACACTCCCCAATATCTCACTCTGTATTAAACACTCCCTCACTGATAACACACCCCAATATCTCTCTCTGTATTAAACACTCTCTCACTGATAACACACCCCAATATCTCTGTCTGTATTAAACACTCTCTCACTGATAACACACCCCAATATCTCTCTCTCTGAATTAAACACTCCCTCACTGATAACACACCCCAATATCTCTGTCTGTATTAAACACTCACTCACTGATAACACACCCCAATATCTCTGTCTGTATTAAACACTCACTCACTGATAACACACCCCAATATCTCTGTCTGTATTAAACACTCCCTCACTGATAACACACCCCAATATCTCTGTCTGTATTAAACACTCTCTCACTGATAACACTCCCCAATATCTCTGTCTGTATTAAACACTCTCTCACTGATAACACACCCCAATATCTCTGTCTGTATTAAACACTCCCTCACTGATAACACACCCCAATATCTCTGTCTGTATTAAACACTCACTCACTGATAAGACACCCCAATATCTCTCTCTGTATTAAACACCCCGTCACTGATAACACACCCCAATATCTCTGTCTGTATTAAACACTCCCTCACTGATAACACACCCTAATATCTCTGTCTGTATTAAACACTCCATCACTGATAACACACCCCAATATCTCTCTCTGTATTAAACACTCCCTCACTGATATCACACCCCAATATCTCTCTCTGTATTAAACACTCTCTCACTGATAACACTCCCCAATATCTCTGTCTATATTAAACACTCTCTCACTGATAACACACCCCAATATCTCTGTCTGTATTAAACACTCACTCACTGATAGCACACCCCAATATCTCTGTCTGTATTAAACACTCCCTCACTGATAACACACCCCAATATCTCTGTCTGTATTAAACACTCTCTCACTGATAACACTCCCCAATATCTCTGTCTGTATTAAACACTCCCTCACTGATAACACACACCAATATCTCTGTCTGTATTAAACACTCCCTCACTGATAACACACCCCAATATCTCCGTCTGTATTAAACACTCACTCACTGATAACACACCCCAATATCTCTCTCTGTATTAAACACTCCCTCACTGATAACACACCCCAATATCTCTCACTGTATTAAACACTCCCTCACTGATAACACACCCCAATATCTCTGTCTGTATTAAACACTCCCTCACTGATAACACACCCCAATATCTCTCTCTGTATTAAACACTCTCTCACTGCTAACACACCCCAATATCTCTCTCTGTATTCAACACTCCCTCACTGATAACACACCCCAATATCTCTGTCTGTATTAAACACTCTCTCACTGATAACACACCCCAATATCTCTGTCTGTATTAAACACCCCCTCACTGATAACACACACCAATATCTCTCTCTGTATTAAACACTCCCTCACTGATATCACACCCCAATATCTCTGTCTGTATTAAAGAATCCATCACTGATAACACACCCCAATATATCTCTCTGTATTAAACACTCCCTCACTGCTAACACACCCCAATATCTCTCTCTGTATTAAACACTCCCTCACTGATAACACCCCCCAATATCTCTGTCTGTATTAAACACTCCCTCACTGCTAACACACCCCAATATCTCTCTCTGGATTAAACACTCCCTCACTGATAACACCCCCCAATATCTGTGTCTGTATTAAACACTCCCTCACTGATCACACACCCCAATATCTCTGTCTGTATTAAACACTCCCTCACTGATAACACAACCCAATATCTCTGTCTGTATTAAACACTCCCTCACTGATAACACACCCCAATATCTCTCTCTGTATTAAACACTCTCTCACTGATAACACCCCCAATATCTCAGTCTGTATTAAACACCCCCTCACTGATAACACACCCCAATATCTCTGTCTATATTAAACACTCTCTCACTGATAACACACCCCAATATCTCGTCTGTATTAAACACTCTCTCACTGATAACACACCCCAATATCTCTCTCGGTATTAAACACCCCCTCACTGATAACACACCCCAATATCTCTGTCTATATTAAACACTCTCTCACTGATAACACACCCCAATATCTCTGTCTGTATTAAACACTCCCTCACTGATAACACACCCCAATATCTCTCTCTGTATTAAACACTCTCTCACTGATAACATACACCAATATCTCTCTCTGTATTAAACACTCTCTCACTGATAACACACCCCAATATCTCTCTCTGTATTAAACACTCCCTCACTGATAACACACCCCAATATCTCTCTCTGTATTAAACACTACCTCACTGATAACACACCCCAATATCTCTCTCTGTATTAAACACTCTCTCACTGATAACACACCCCAATATCTCTCTCTGTATTAAACACTCCCTCACTGATAACACTCCCCAATATCTCTCTCTGTATAAAACACTCACTCACTGATAACACACCCCAATATCTCTCTCTGTATTAAACACTCTCTCACTGATAACACACCCCAATATCTCTGTCTGTATTAAACACTCTCTCACTGATAACACACCCCAATATCTCTCTCTGTATTAAACACTCCCTCACTGATAACACACCCCAATATCTCTGTCTGTATTAAACATTCACTCACTGATAACACACCCCAATATCTCTGTCAGTATTAAACACTCAATCACTGATAACACACCCCAATATCTCTGTCTGTATTAAACACTCCCTCACTGATAACACACCCCAATATCTCTGTCTGTATTAAACACTCTCTCACTGATAACACTCCCCAATATCTCTGTCTGTATTAAACACTCTCTCACTGATAACACACCCCAATATCTCTGTCTGTATTAAACACTCCCTCACTGATAACACACCCCAATATCTCTGTCTGTATTAAACACTCACTCACTGATAAGACACCCCAATATCTCTCTCTGTATTAAACACCCCGTCACTGATAACACACCCCAATATCTCTGTCTGTATTAAACACTCCCTCACTGATAACACACCCTAATATCTCTGTCTGTATTAAACACTCCCTCACTGATAACACACCCCAATATCTCTCTCTGTATTAAACACTCCCTCACTGATATCACACCCCAATATCTCTCTCTGTATTAAACACTCTCTCACTGATAACACTCCCCAATATCTCTGTCTATATTAAACACTCTCTCACTGATAACACACCCCAATATCTCTGTCTGTATTAAACACTCACTCACTGATAACACACCCCAATATCTCTGTCTGTATTAAACACTCCCTCACTGATAACACACCCCAATATCTCTGTCTGTATTAAACACTCTCTCACTGATAACACTCCCCAATATCTCTGTCTGTATTAAACACTCCCTCACTGATAACACACCCCAATATCTCTGTCTGTATTAAACACTCCCTCACTGATAAGACACCCCAATATCTCCGTCTGTATTAAACACTCACTCACTGATAACACACCCCAATATCTCTCCCTGTATTAAACACTCCCTCACTGATAACACTCCCCAATATCTCTCACTGTATTAAACACTCCCTCACTGATAACACACCCCAATATCTCTGTCTGTATTAAACACTCCCTCACTGATAACACACCCCAATATCTCTCTCTGTATTAAACACTCTCTCACTGCTAACACACCCCAATATCTCTGTCTGTATTAAACACTCCCTCACTGATAACACACCCCAATATCTCTCACTGTATTAAAAACTCCCTCACTGATAACACACCCCAATATCTCTGTCTGTATTAAACACTCCCTCACTGATAACACACCCCAATATCTCTGTCTGTATTAAACACACCCTCACTGATAACACACCCCAATATCTCTGTCTGTATTAAACACTCCCTCACTGATAACACACCCCAATATCTCTCACTGTATTAAACACTCCCTCACTGATAACACACCCCAATATCTCTCTCTGTATTAAACACTCCCTCACTGATACCACACCCCAATATCTCTCTCGGTATTAAACACTCTCTCACTGATAACACACCCCAATATCTCTGTCTGTATTAAACACTCCCTCACTGATAACACACCCCAATATATCTGTCTGTATTAAACACTCTCTCACTGATAACACACCCCAATATCTCTGTCTGTATTAAACACTCCCTCACTGATAACACACCCCAATATCTCTCTCTGTATTCAACACTCCCTCACTGATAACACACCCCAATATCTCTGTCTGTATTAAACACTCCCTCACTGATAACACACCCCAATATCTCTCTCTGTATTAAACACTCCCTCACTGATAACACACCCCAATATCTCTGTCTGTATTAAACACTCCCTCACTGATAACACACCCCAATATCTCTCTCTGTATTAAACACTCTCTCACTGATAACACACCCCAATATCTCTGTCTGCATTAAACACTCTCTCACTGATAACACACCCCAATATCTCTCACTGTATTAAACACTCCCTCACTGATAACACACCCCAATATCTCTCTCTGTATTAAACACTCCCTCACTGATAACACACCCCAATATCTCTCTCTGTATTAAACACTCTCTCACTGATAACACCCCCAATATCTCAGTCTGTATTAAACACCCCCTCACTGATAACACACCCCAATATCTCTGTCTATATTAAACACTCTCTCACTGATAACACACCCCAATATCACGTCTGTATTAAACACTCTCTCACTGATAACACACCCCAATATCTCTGTCTGTATTAAACACCCCCTCACTGATAACACACCCCAATATCTCTGTCTATATTAAACACTTTCTCACTGATAACACACCCCAATATCTCTGTCTGTATTAAACACTCCCTCACTGATAACACACCCCAATATCTCTCTCTGTATTAAACACTCTCTCACTGATAACATACACCAATATCTCTCTCTGTATTAAACACTCTCTCACTGATAACACACCCCAATATCTCTCTCTGTATTAAACACTCCCTCACTGATAACACACCCCAATATCTCTCTCTGTATGAAACACTCCCTCACTTATAACACACCCCAATATCTCTCTCTGTATTAAACACTCTCTCACTGATAACACACCCCAATATCTCTCTCTGTATTAAACACTCCCTCACTGATAACACTCCCCAATATCTCACTCTGTATTAAACACTCCCTCACTGATAACACACCCCAATATCTCTCTCTGTATTAAACACTCTCTCACTGATAACACACCCCAATATCTCTGTCTGTATTAAACACTCACTCACTGATAACACACCCCAATATCTCTGTCTGTATTAAACACTCCCTCACTGATAACACACCCCAATATCTCTGTCTGTATTAAACACTCCCTCACTGATAACACACCCCAATATCTCTGTCTGTATTAAACACTCTCTCACTGATAACACTCCCCAATATCTCTGTCTATATTAAACACTCTCTCACTGATAACACACCCCAATATCTCTGTCTGTATTAAACACTCCCTCACTGATAACACACCCCAATATCTCTGTCTGTATTAAACACTCACTCACTGATAAGACACCCCAATATCTCTCTCTGTATTAAACACCCCGTCACTGATAACACACCCCAATATCTCTGTCTGTATTAAACACTCCCTCACTGATAACACACCCTAATATCTCTGTCTGTATTAAACACTCCATCACTGATAACACACCCCAATATCTCTCTCTGTATTAAACACTCCCTCACTGATATCACACCCCAATATCTCTCTCTGTATTAAACACTCTCTCACTGATAACACTCCCCAATATCTCTGTCTATATTAAACACTCTCTCACTGATAACACACCCCAATATCTCTGTCTGTATTAAACACTCACTCACTGATAACACACCCCAATATCTCTGTCTGTATTAAACACTCCCTCACTGATAACACACCCCAATATCTCTGTCTGTATTAAACACTCTCTCACTGATAACACTCCCCAATATCTCTGTCTGTATTAAACACTCCCTCACTGATAACACACACCAATATCTCTGTCTGTATTAAACACTCCCTCACTGATAACACACCCCAATATCTCCGTCTGTATTAAACACTCACTCACTGATAACACACCCCAATATCTCTCTCTGTATTAAACACTCCCTCACTGATAACACACCCCAATATCTCTCACTGTATTAAACACTCCCTCACTGATAACACACCCCAATATCTCTGTCTGTATTAAACACTCCCTCACTGATAACACACCCCAATATCTCTCTCTGTATTAAACACTCTCTCACTGCTAACACACCCCAATATCTCTGTCTGTATTAAACACTCCCTCACTGATAACACACCCCAATATCTCTCACTGTATTAAACACTCCCTCACTGATAACACACCCCAATATCTCTGTCTGTATTAAACACTCCCTCACTGATAACACACCCCAATATCTCTGTCTGTATTAAACACACCCTCACTGATAACACACCCCAATATCTCTGTCTGTATTAAACACTCCCTCACTGATAACACACCCCAATATCTCTCACTGTATTAAACACTCCCTCACTGATAACACACCCCAATATCTCTCTCTGTATTAAACACTCCCTCACTGATACCACACCCCAATATCTCTCTCGGTATTAAACACTCTCTCACTGATAACACACCCCAATATCTCTGTCTGTATTAAACACTCCCTCACTGATAACACACCCCAATATATCTGTCTGTATTAAACACTCTCTCACTGATAACACACCCCAATATCTCTGTCTGTATTAAACACTCCCTCACTGATAACACACCCCAATATCTCTCTCTGTATTCAACACTCCCTCACTGATAACACACCCCAATATCTCTGTCTGTATTAAACACTCCCTCACTGATAAAACACCCCAATATCTCTCTCTGTATTAAACACTCCCTCACTGATAACACACACCAATATCTCTGTCTGTATTAAACACTCTCTCACTGATAACACACCCCAATATCTCTCTCTGTATTAAACACTCTCTCACTGATAACACACCCCAATATCTCTGTCTGCATTAAACACTCTCTCACTGATAACACACCCCAATATCTCTCACTGTATTAAACACTCCCTCACTGATAACACACCCCAATATCTCTGTCTGTATTAAACACTCCCTCACTGATAACACACCCCAATATCTCTCTCTGTATTAAACACTCCCTCACTGATAACACACCCCAATATCTCTGTCTGTATTAAACACTCCCTCACTGATAACACACCCCAATATCTCTGTCTGTATTAAACACTCTCTCACTGATAACACACCCCAATATCTCTGTCTGTATTAAACACTCCCTCACTGACAACACACCCCAATATCTCTGTCTGTATTAAACACTCCCTCACTGATAACACACCCCAATATCTCTGTCTGCATTAAACACTCTCTCACTGATAACACACCCCAATATCTCTGTCTGTTTTATACACTCCCTCACTGACACCACATTCCAATCTCTCTCTCTATATTAAACACTCTCTCACTTATAACACACCCCAATATCCCTCCCTGTCTTAAACACTCCCGCACTGATAACACACCCCAATATCTCTGTCTGTATTAAACACTCCCTCACTGATAACACCCCCCAATATCTCTGTATTAAACACTCTCTCACTGATATCACACCCCAATATCTCTGTCTGTATTAAACACTCCCTCACAGATAACACACCCCAATATCTCTGTCTGTATTAAACACTCCCTCACTGATAACACTCCCCAATATCTCTGTCTGTATTAAACACTCCATCACTGATAACACACCCCAATATCTCACCCTGAATTAAACACTCCCTCACTGATAACACACTCCAATATCTCTCCCTGTATTAAACATTCCCGCACTGATAACACACTCCAATATCTATGTATTAAACACTCCCTCACTGATAACATTCCCCAATATCTCTCTCTGTATTAAACACTCTCTCACTGATATCACACCCCAATATCTCTGTCTGTATTAAACACTCCCTCACTGATAACACACCCCAATATCTCTGTATTAAACACTCCCTCACAGATAACACAGCCCAATATCTCTCTCTGTATTAAACACACCCTCACTGATAACACACCCCAATATCTCTCCCTGTATTAAACACTCCCTCACTGATAACACATCCCAATATCTCTGTCTGTATTAAACACTCTCTCACTGATAACACACCCCAATATCTCTCTCTGTATTAAACACTCCCTCACTGATAACACACCCCAATATCTCTCTCTGTATTAAACACTCTCTCACTGATAACACACCCCAATATCTCTGTCTGTATTAAACACTCCCTCACTAATAACACACCCCAATATCTCTCTCTGTATTAAACTCTCTCTCACTGATAACACACCCCAATATCTCTGTCTGTATTAAACACTCTCTCACTGAAAACACACCCCAATATCTCTGTCTGTATTAAGCACTCCCTCACTGATAACACACCCCAATATCTCTCTCTGGATTAAACACTCTCTCACTGATAACACACCCCAATATCTCTCTCTGTATTAAACACTCTCTCACTGATAACACTCCCCAATATCTCTGTCTGTATTAAACACTCTCTCACTGATAACACACCCCAATATCTCTGTTTGTATTAAACACTCCCTCACTGATAACACACCCCAATATCTCTCTCTGTATTAAACACTCCCTCACTGATAACACGCCTCAATATCTCTGTCTGTATTAAACACTCCCTCACTGATAACACACCCCAATATCTCTGTCTGTATTCAACACTCTCTCAGTGATAACACACCCCAATATCTCTCTCTGTATTAAACACTCTCTCACTGATAACACACCCCAATATCTCTGTCTGTATTAAACATTCCCTCACGGATAACACACCCCAATATCTCTGTCTGTATTAAACACTCCCTCACTGATAACACACCCCAATATCTCACTCTGTATTAAACACTCCCTCACTGATAACACTACCCAATATCTCTGTCTGTATTAAACACTCCCTCACTGATAACACACCCCAATATCTCTGTCTGTATTAAACACTCCCTCACTGATAACACACCCCAATATCTCTCTCTGTATTAAACACTCCCTCACTGATAACACACCCCAATATCTCTGTATTAAACACTCCCTCACAGATAACACACCCCAATATCTCTGTCTGTATTAAACACTCTCTCACTGATAACACACCCCAATATCTCTGTCTGTCCTTAACACTCCCTCACTGATATCACACCCCAATATCTCTGTCTCTATTAAACACTCTCTCACTGATAACACACCCCAATATCTCTGTCTGTATTAAAGAATCCATCACGGATAACACACCCCAATATATCTCTCTGTATTAAACACTCCATCACTGCTAACACACCCCAATATCTCTGCCTGTATTAAACACTCTCTCACTGATAACACACCCCAATATCTCTGTCTGTATTAAACACTCCCTCACTGATAACACACCCCAATATCTCTGTCTGTATTAAACACTCCCTCACTGATAACACACCCCAATATCTCTCTCTGTATTAAACACTCTCTCACTGATAACACACCCCAATATCTCAGTCTGTATTAAACACTCTCTCACTGATAACACACCCCAATATCTCTCTCTGTATTAAACACTCTCTCACTGATAACACACCCCAATATCTCTCTCTGTATTAAACACTCCCTCACTGATAACACTCCCCAATATCTCTCTCTGTATTAAACACTCCCTCACTGATAACACACCCCAATATCTCTCTCTGTATTAAACACTCCCTCACTGATACCACACCCCAATATCTCTCTCGGTATTAAACACTCTCTCACTGATAACACACCCCAATATCTCTGTCTGTATTAAACACTCCCTCACTGATAACACACCCCAATATATCTGTCTGTATTAAACACTCTCTCACTGATAACACACCCCAATATCTCTGTCTGTATTAAACACTCCCTCACTGATAACACACCCCAATATCTCTCTCTGTATTCAACACTCCCTCACTGATAACACACCCCAATATCTCTGTCTGTATTAAACACTCCCTCACTGATAAAACACCCCAATATCTCTCTCTGTATTAAACACTCCCTCACTGATAACACACACCAATATCTCTGTCTGTATTAAACACTCTCTCACTGATAACACACCCCAATATCTCTCTCTGTTTTAAACACTCTCTCACTGATAACACACCCCAATATCTCTGTCTGCATTAAACACTCTCTCACTGATAACACACCCCAATATCTCTCACTGTATTAAACACTCCCTCACTGATAACACACCCCAATATCTCTGTCTGTATTAAACACTCCCTCACTGATAACACACCCCAATATCTCTCTCTGTATTAAACACTCCCTCACTGATAACACACCCCAATATCTCTGTCTGTATTAAACACTCCCTCACTGATAACACACCCCAATATCTCTGTCTGTATTAAACACTCTCTCACTGATAACACACCCCAATATCTCTGTCTGTATTAAACACTCCCTCACTGACAACACACCCCAATATCTCTGTCTGTATTAAACACTCCCTCACTGATAACACACCCCAATATCTCTGTCTGCATTAAACACTCTCTCACTGATAACACACCCCAATATCTCTGTCTGTTTTATACACTCCCTCACTGACACCACATTCCAATCTCTCTCTCTATATTAAACACTCTCTCACTTATAACACACCCCAATATCCCTCCCTGTCTTAAACACTCCCGCACTGATAACACACCCCAATATCTCTGTCTGTATTAAACACTCCCTCACTGATAACACCCCCCAATATCTCTGTATTAAACACTCTCTCACTGATATCACACCCCAATATCTCTGTCTGTATTAAACACTCCCTCACAGATAACACACCCCAATATCTCTGTCTGTATTAAACACTCCCTCACTGATAACACTCCCCAATATCTCTGTCTGTATTAAACACTCCATCACTGATAACACACCCCAATATCTCACCCTGAATTAAACACTCCCTCACTGATAACACACTCCAATATCTCTCCCTGTATTAAACATTCCCGCACTGATAACACACTCCAATATCTATGTATTAAACACTCCCTCACTGATAACATTCCCCAATATCTCTCTCTGTATTAAACACTCCCTCACTGATAACACACCCCAATATCTCTGTATTACACACTCCCTCACAGATAACACAGCCCAATATCTCTCTCTGTATTAAACACTCCCTCACTGATAACACACCCCAATATCTCTCCCTGTATTAAACACTCCCTCACTGATAACACATCCCAATATCTCTGTCTGTATTAAACACTCTCTCACTGATAACACACCCCAATATCTCTCTCTGTATTAAACACTCCCTCACTGATAACACACCCCAATATCTCTCTCTGTATTAAACACTCTCTCACTGATAACACACCCCAATATCTCTGTCTGTATTAAACACTCCCTCACTAATAACACACCCCAATATCTCTCTCTGTATTAAACTCTCTCTCACTGATAACACACCCCAATATCTCTGTCTGTATTACACACTCTCTCACTGAAAACACACCCCAATATCTCTGTCTGTATTAAGCACTCCCTCACTGATAACACACCCCAATATCTCTCTCTGGATTAAACACTCTCTCACTGATAACACACCCCAATATCTCTCTCTGTATTAAACACTCTCTCACTGATAACACTCCCCAGTATCTCTGTCTGTATTAAACACTCTCTCACTGATAACACACCCCAATATCTCTGTTTGTATTAAACACTCCCTCACTGATAACACACCCCAATATCTCTCTCTGTATTAAACACTCCCTCACTGATAACACACCCCAATATCTCTGTCTGTATTAAACACTCCCTCACTGATAACACACCCCAATATCTCTGTCTGTATTCAACACTCTCTCAGTGATAACACACCCCAATATCTCTCTCTGTATTAAACACTCTCTCACTGATAACACACCCCAATATCTCTGTCTGTATTAAACATTCCCTCACGGATAACACACCCCAATATCTCTGTCTGTATTAAACACTCCCTCACTGATAACACACCCCAATATCTCACTCTGTATTAAACACTCCCTCACTGATAACACTACCCAATATCTCTGTCTGTATTAAACACTCCCTCACTGATAACACACCCCAATATCTCTGTCTGTATTAAACACTCCCTCACTGATAACACACCCCAATATCTCTCTCTGTATTAAACACTCCCTCACTGATAACACACCCCAATATCTCTGTATTAAACACTCCCTCACAGATAAAACACCCCAATATCTCTGTCTGTATTAAACACTCTCTCACTGATAACACACCCCAATATCTCTGTCTGTCCTTAACACTCCCTCACTGATATCACACCCCAATATCTCTGTCTCTATTAAACACTCTCTCACTGATAACACACCCCAATATCTCTGTCTGTATTAAAGAATCCATCACGGATAACACACCCCAATATATCTCTCTGTATTAAACACTCCATCACTGCTAACACACCCCAATATCTCTGCCTGTATTAAACACTCTCTCACTGATAACACACCCCAATATCTCTGTCTGTATTAAACACTCCCTCACTGATAACACACCCCAATATCTCTGTCTGTATTAAACACTCCCTCACTGATAACACACCCCAATATCTCTCTCTGTATTAAACACTCTCTCACTGATAACACACCCCAATATCTCAGTCTGTATTAAACACTCTCTCACTGATAACACACCCCAATATCTCTCTCTGTATTAAACACTCTCTCACTGATAACACACCCCAATATCTCTCTCTGTATTAAACACTCCCTCACTGATAACACTCCCCAATATCTCTCTCTGTATTAAACACTCCCTCACTGATAACACACCCCAATATCTCTGTCTGTTTTATACACTCTCTCACTGATACCACATTCCAATCTCTCTCTCTGTATTAAACACTCTCTCACTGATAACACACCCCAATATCTCTGTCTGTATTAAACACTCCCTCACTGATAACACACCCCAATATCTCTCTCTGTATTAAACACTCCCTCACTGATAACACACCCCAATATCTCTGTCTGTATTAAACACTCTCTCACTGATAACACACCCCAATATCTCTCTCTGTATTAAACACTCCCTCACTGATAACACACCCCAATATCTCTGTCTGTATTAAACACTCTCTCACTGATAACACACCCCAATATCTCTGTCTGTATTAAACACTCCCTCACTGATAACACACCCCAATATCTCTGTCTGTATTAAACACTCCCTCACTGATAACACACCCCAATATCTCTCTCTGTATTAAACACTCCCTCACTGATAACACACCCCAATATCTCTCTCTGTATTAAACACTCCCTCACTGATAACACACCCCAATATCTCTGTCTGTATTAAACACTCTCTCACTGATAACACACCCCAATATCTCTCTCTGTATTAAACACTCCCTCACTGATAACACACCCCAATATCTCTCTCTGTATTAAACACTCTCTCACTGATAACACACCTCAATATCTCTGTCTGTATTAAACACTCCCTCACTGATAACACACCCCAATATCTCTCTCTGTATTAAACACTCCCTCACTGATAACACACCCCAATATCTCTGTCTGTATTAAACACTCACTCACTGATAACACACCCCAATATCTCTGTCTGTATTAAACACTCCCTCACTGATAACACAACCCAATATCTCTCTCAGTATTAAACACTCCCTCACTGATAACACACCCCAATATCTCTGTCTGTATTAAACACTCCCTCACTGATAACACTCCCCAATATCTCTCTCTCTGTATTAAACACTCTCTCACTGATAACACACCCCAATATCTCTGTCTGTATTAAACACTCTCTCACTAATACCACATTCCAATATCTCTCTCTCTATTAAACACTCCCTCACTGATAACACACCCCAATATCTCTCTCTGTATTAAACACTCTCTCACTGATAACACACCCCAATATCTCCGTCTGTATTAAACACACCCTCACTGATAACAAACCCCAATATCTCTGTCTGTATTAAACACTCCCTCACTGATAACACACCCCAATATCTCTGTCTGTATTAAACACTCCCTCACTGATAACACACCCCAATATCTCTGTCTGTATTAAACACTCCCTCACTGATAACACACCCCAATATCTCTGTCTGTATTAAACACTCCCTCACTGATAACACACCCCAATATATCTCTCTCTGTATTAAACACTCTCTCACTGATAACACATCCCAATATCTCTGTCTGTATTAAACACTCTCTCACTGATAACACACCCCAATATCTCTCTCTGTATTAAACACTCCCTCACTGATAACACACCCCAATATCTCTCTCTGTATTAAACACTCTCTCACTGATAACACACCCCAATATCTCTGTCTGTATTAAACACTCCCTCACTGATAACACACCCCAATATATCTCTCTCTGTATTAAACACTCTCTCACTGATAACACACCCCAATATCTCTGTCTGTATTAAACACTCTCTCACTGATAACACACCCCAATATCTCTCTCTGTATTAAACACTCCCTCACTGATAACACACCCCAATATCTCTCTCTGTATTAAACACTCCCTCACTGATAACACACCCCAATATCTCTCTCTCTATTAAACACTCCCTCACTGATAACACACCCCAATATCTCTGTCTGTATTAAACACTCCCTCACTGATAACACACCCCAATATCTCTGTCTGTATTAAACACTCCCTCACTGATAACACACCCCAATATCTCTCTCTGTATTAAACACTCCCTCACTGATAACACACCCCAATATCTCTCTCTGTATTAAACACTCTCTCACTGATAACACACCCCAATATCTCTCTCTGTATTAAACACTCCCTCACTGATAACACACCCCAATATCTCTCTCTCTGTATTAAACACTCCCTGACTGATAACACACCCCAATATCTCTGTCTGTATTAAACACTCCCTCACTGATAACACACCCCAATATCTCTGTCTGTATTAAACACCCCGTCACTGATAACACACCCCAATATCTCTCTCTGTATTAAACACTCCCTCACTGATAACACTCCCCAATATCTCTCTCTGTATTAAACACTCCCTCACTGATAACACACCCCAATATCTCTCTCTGTATTAAACACTCTCTCACTGATAACACTCCCCAATATCTCTCTCTCTGTATTAAACACTCTCTCACTGATAACACACCCCAATATCTCTGTCTGTATTAAACACTCCCTCACTGATAACACCCCAATATCTCTGTCTGTATTAAACACTCCCTCACTGATAACACCCCAATATCTCTGTCTGTATTAAACACTCCCTCACTGATAACACACCCCAATATCTCTGTCTGTATTAAACACTGCCTCACTGATTACACCCCAATATCTCTGTCTGTATTAAACACTCCCTCACTGATAACACACAACAATATCTCTCTCTGTATTAAACACTCTCTCACTGATAACACACCCCAATATCTCTCTCTGTATTAAACACTCCCTCACTGATAACACACCCCAATATCTCTGTCTGTATTAAACACTCCCTCACTGATAACACACCCCAATATCTCTCTCTGTATTAAACACTCCCTCGCTGATAACACACCCCAATATCTCTGTCTGTATTAAACACTCCCTCACTGATAACACACCCCAATATCTCTGTCTGTATTAAACACTCCATCACTGATAACACCCCAATATCTCTGTCTGTATTAAACACTCCCTCACTGATAACACACCCCAATATCTCTCTCTGTATTAAACACTCTCTCACTGATAACACACCCCAATATCTCTCTCTGTATTAAACACTCCCTCACTGATAACACACCCCAATATCTCTGTCTGTATTAAACACTCTCTCACTGATAACACTCCCCAATATCACTCTCTCTGTATTAAACACTCCCTCACTGATAACACTCCCCAATATCTCTCTCTGTATTAAACACTCCCTCACTGATAACACACCCCAATATCTCTCTCTGTATTAAACACTCTCTCACTGATAACACACCCCGATATCTCTGTCTGTATTAAACACTCTCTCACTGATAACACTCCCCAATATCTCTGTCTGTATTAAACACTCTCTCACTGATAACACTCCCCAATATCTCTGTCTGTATTAAACACTCCCTCACTGATAACACACCCCAATATCTCTCTCTGTATTAAACACTCCCTCACTGATAACACTCCCCAATATCTCTCTCTGTATTAAACACTCCCTCACTGATAACACACCCCAATATCTCTCTCTCTGTATTAAACACTCCCTCACTGATAACACACCCCAATATCTCTGTCTGTATTAAACACTCCCTCACTGATAACACACCCCAATATCTCTCTCTGTATTAAAAACTCCCTCACTGATAACACACCCCAATATCTCTGTCTGTATTAAACACTCCCTCTCTGATAACACACCCCAATATCTCTCTCTGTATTAAACACTCTCTCACTGATAACACACCCCAATATCTCTGTCTGTATTAAACACTCTCTCACTGATAACACACCCCAATATCTCTGTCTGTATTAAACACTCTCTCACTGATAACACACCCCAATATCTCTCTCTGTATTAAACACTCTCTCACTGATAACACACCCCAATATCTCTCTCTCTGTATTCAACACTCCCTCACTGATAACACACCCCAATATCTCTGTCTCTATAAAACACTCTCTCACTGATAACACACCCCAATATCTCTGTCTGTATCAAAGAATCCATCACGGATAACACACCCCAATATATCTCTCTGTATTAAACACTCCATCACTGCTAACACACCCCAATATCTCTGCCTGTATTAAACACTCTCTCACTGATAACACACCCCAATATCTCTGTCTGTATTAAACACTCCCTCACTGATAACACACCCCAATATCTCTGTCTGTATTAAACACTCCCTCACTGATAACACACCCCAATATCTCTCTCTGTATTAAACACTCTCTTACTGATAACACACCCCAATATCTCAGTCTGTATTAAACACTCTCTCACTGATAACACACCCCAATATCTCTCTCTGTATTAAACACTCTCTCACTGATAACACACCCCAATATCTCTCTCTGTATTAAACACTCCCTCACTGATAACACACCCCAATATCTCTCTCTGTATTAAACACTCCCTCACTGATAACACACCCCAATATCTCTGTCTGTATTAAACACTCTCTCACTGATAACACACCCCAATATCTCTCTCTGTATTAAACACTCCCTCACTGATAACACACCCCAATATCTCTGTCTGTATTAAACACTCTCTCACTGATAACACACCCCAATATCTCTGTCTGTATTAAACACTCCCTCACTGATAACACACCCCAATATCTCTGTCTGTATTAAACACTCCCTCACTGATAACACACCCCAATATCTCTCTCTGTATTAAACACTCCCTCACTGATAACACACCCCAATATCTCTCTCTGTATTAAACACTCCCTCACTGATAACACACCCCAATATCTCTGTCTGTATTAAACACTCTCTCACTGATAACACACCCCAATATCTCTCTCTGTATTAAACACTCCCTCACTGATAACACACCCCAATATCTCTCTCTGTATTAAACACTCTCTCACTGATAACACACCCCAATATCTCTGTCTGTATTAAACACTCCCTCACTGATAACACACCCCAATATCTCTCTCTGTATTAAACACTCCCTCACTGATAACACACCCCAATATCTCTGTCTGTATTAAACACTCACTCACTGATAACACACCCCAATATCTCTGTCTGTATTAAACACTCCCTCACTGATAACACAACCCAATATCTCTCTCTGTATTAAACACTCCCTCACTGATAACACACCCCAATATCTCTGTCTGTATTAAACACTCCCTCACTGATAACACTCCCCAATATCTCTCTCTCTGTATTAAACACTCTCTCACTGATAACACACCCCAATATCTCTGTCTGTATTAAACACTCTCTCACTAATACCACATTCCAATATCTCTCCCTCTATTAAACACTCCCTCACTGATAACACACCCCAATATCTCTCTCTGTATTAAACACTCTCTCACTGATAACACACCCCAATATCTCTGTCTGTATTAAACACACCCTCACTGATAACAAACCCCAATATCTCTGTCTGTATTAAACACTCCCTCACTGATAACACACCCCAATATCTCTGTCTGTATTAAACACTCCCTCACTGATAACACACCCCAAATCTCTGTCTGTATTAAACACTCCCTCACTGATAACACACCCCAATATCTCTGTCTGTATTAAACACTCCCTCACTGATAACACACCCCAATATATCTCTCTCTGTATTAAACACTCTCTCACTGATAACACACCCCAATATCTCTGTCTGTATTAAACACTCTCTCACTGATAACACACCCCAATATCTCTCTCTGTATTAAACACTCCCTCACTGATAACACACCCCAATATCTCTGTCTGTATTAAACACTCTCTCACTGATAACACACCCCAATATCTCTGTCTGTATTAAACACTCCCTCACTGATAACACACCCCAATATATCTCTCTCTGTATTAAACACTCTCTCACTGATAACACACCCCAATATCTCTGTCTGTATTAAACACTCTCTCACTGATAACACACCCCAATATCTCTCTCTGTATTAAACACTCCCTCACTGATAACACACCCCAATATCTCTCTCTGTATTAAACACTCCCTCACTGATAACACACCCCAATATCTCTCTCTCTATTAAACACTCCCTCACTGATAACACACCCCAATATCTCTGTCTGTATTAAACACTCCCTCACTGATAACACACCCCAATATCTCTGTCTGTATTAAACACTCCCTCACTGATAACACACCCCAATATCTCTCTCTGTATTAAACACTCCCTCACTGATAACACACCCCAATATCTCTCTCTGTATTAAACACTCTCTCACTGATAACACACCACAATATCTCTCTCTGTATTAAACACTCCCTCACTGATAACACACCCCAATATCTCTCTCTCTGTATTAAACACTCCCTGACTGATAACACACCCCAATATCTCTGTCTGTATTAAACACTCCCTCACTGATAACACACCCCAATATCTCTGTCTGTATTAAACACCCCGTCACTGATAACACACCCCAATATCTCTCTCTGTATTAAACACTCCCTCACTGATAACACTCCCCAATATCTCTCTCTGTATTAAACACTCCCTCACTGATAACACACCCCAATATCTCTCTCTGTATTAAACACTCTCTCACTGATAACACTCCCCAATATCTCTCTCTCTGTATTAAACACTCTCTCACTGATAACACACCCCAATATCTCTGTCTGTATTAAACACTCCCTCACTGATAACACCCCAATATCTCTGTCTGTATTAAACACTCCCTCACTGATAACACCCCAATATCTCTGTCATTATTAAACACTCCCTCACTGATAACACACCCCAATATCTCTGTCTGTATTAAACACTGCCTCACTGATTACACCCCAATATCTCTGTCTGTATTAAACACTCCCTCACTGATAACACACAACAATATCTCACCCTGTATTAAACACTCTCTCACTGATAACACACCCCAATATCTCTCTCTGTATTAAACACTCCCTCACTGATAACACACCCCAATATCTCTGTCTGTATTAAACACTCCCTCACTGATAACACACCCCAATATCTCTCTCTGTATTAAACACTCCCTCGCTGATAACACACCCCAATATCTCTGTCTGTATTAAACACTCCCTCACTGATAACACACCCCAATATCTCTGTCTGTATTAAACACTCCATCACTGATAACACCCCAATATCTCTGTCTGTATTAAACACTCCCTCACTGATAACACACCCCAATATCTCTCTCTGTATTAAACACTCTCTCACTGATAACACACCCCAATATCTCTCTCTGTATTAAACACTCCCTCACTGATAACACTCCCCAATATCTCTGTCTGTATTAAACACTCTCTCACTGATAACACTCCCCAATATCACTCTCTCTGTATTAAACACTCCCTCACTGATAACACTCCCCAATATCTCTCTCTGTATTAAACACTCCCTCACTGATAACACACCCCAATATCTCTCTCTGTATTAAACACTCTCTCACTGATAACACACCCCGATATCTCTGTCTGTATTAAAAACTCTCTCACTGATAACACTCCCCAATATCTCTGTCTGTATTAAACACTCTCTCACTGATAACACTCCCCAATATCTCTGTCTGTATTAATCACTCTCTCACTGATAACACACCCCTATATCTCTCTCTGTATTAAACACTCTCTCACTGATAACACACCCCAATATCTCTCTCTCTGTATTCAACACTCCCTCACTGATAACACACCCCAATATCTCTCTCTGTATTAAACACTCCCTCACTGATAACACACCCCAATATCTCTCTCTGTATTAAACACTCTCTCACTGATAACACACCCCAATATCTCTCTCTGTATTAAACACTCCCTCACTGATAACACACCCCAATATCTCTCTCTGTATTAAACACTCCCTCACTGATAACACACCCCAATATCTCTCTCTCTGTATTAAACACTCCCTCACTGATAACACACCCCAATATCTCTCACTCTGTATTAAACACTCCCTCACTGATAACACACCCCAATATCTCTCTCTGTGTATTAAACACTCTCTCACTGATAACACACCCCAATATCTCTCTCTCTGTATTAAACACTCCCTCACTGATAACACACCCCAATATCTCTCTCTGTATTAAACACTCTCTCACTGATAACACTCCCCAATATCTCTATCTGTATGAAACACTCCCTCACTGATAACACACCCCAATATCTCTCTCTGTATTAAACACTCCCTCACTGATAACACACCCCAATATCTCTGTCTGTATTAAACACTCTCTCACTGATAACACTCCCCAATATCTCTCTCTGTATTAAACACTCTCTCACTGATAACACACCCCAATATCTCTGTCTGTATTAAACACTCCCTCACTGATAACACACCCCAATATCTCTCTCTGTATTAAACACTCCCTCACTGATAACACACCCCAATATCTCTCTCTGTACTAAACACTCTCTCACTGATAACACACCCCAATATCTCTGTCTGTATTAAACACTCTCTCACTGATAACACACCCCAATATCTCTCTCTGTATTAAACACTCCCTCACTGATAACACACCCCAATATCTCTCTCTGTATTTAACACTCTCTCACTGATAACACACCCCAATATCTCTGTCTGTATTAAACACTCCCTCACTGATAACACACCCCAATATCTCTCTGTCTGTATTAAACACTCTCTCACTGATAACACACCCCAATATCTCTGTCTGTATTAAACACTCCCTCACTGATAACACACCCCAATATCTCTCTCTGTATTAAACACTCTCTCACTGATAACACACCCCAATATCTCTCTCTCTGTATTAAACACTCCCTCACTGATAACACACCCCAATATCTCTCTCTGTATTAAACACTCTCTCACTGATAACACACCCCAATATCTCTGTCTGTATTAAACACTCCCTCACTGATAACACACACCAATATCTCTCTCTGTATTAAACACTCTCTCACTGATAACACACCCCAATATCTCTCTCTCTGTATTAAACACTCCCTCACTGATAACACACCCCAATATCTCTCTGTCTGTATTAAACACTCCCTCACTGATAACACACCCCAATATCTCTCTCTGTATTAAACACTCCCTCACTGATAACACACCCCAATATCTCTCTGTATTAAACACTCCCTCACTGATAACACACCCCAATATCTCTCTCTGTATTAAACACTCCCTCACTGATAACACACCCCAATATCTCTCTCTGTATTAAACACTCCCTCACTGACAACACTCCCCAATATCTCTGTCTGTATTAAACACTCCCTCACTGATAACACTCCCCAATATCTCTCTCTGTATTAAACACTCCCTCACTGATAACACACCCCAATATCTCTGTCTGTATTAAACACTCCCTCACTGATAACACACCCCAATATCTCTGTCTGTATCAAACACTCCCTCACTGATAACACACCCCAATATCTCTGTCTGTATTAAACACTCCCTCACTGATAACACACCCCAATATCTCTGTCTGTATTAAACACTCTCTCACTGATAACACACCCCAATATCTCTCTCTGTATTAAACACTCCCTCACTGATAACACTCCCCAATATCTCTCTCTGTATTAAACACTCCCTCACTGATAACACACCCCAATATCTCTGTCTGTATTAAACACTCTCTCACTGATAACACTCCCCAATATCTCTGTCTGTATTAAACACTCTCTCACTGATAACACACCCCAATATCTCTCTCTGTATTAAACACTCTCTCACTGATAACACCCCCCAATATCTCTGTCTGTATTAAACACTCCCTCACTGATAACACACGCCAATATCTCTCTCTGTATTAAACACTCTCTCACTGATAACACACCCCAATATCTCTGTCTGTATTAAACACTCTCTCACTGATAACACACCCCAATATCTCTCACTCTGTATTAAACACTCCCTCACTGATAACACACCCCAATATCTCTGTCTGTATTAAACACTCCCTCACTGATAACACTCCCCAATATCTCTCTCTGTATTAAACACTCCCTCACTGACAACACTCCCCAATATCTCTGTCTGTATTAAACACTCCCTCACTGATAACACTCCCCAATATCTCTCTCTGTATTAAACACTCCCTCACTGATAACACACCCCAATATCTCTCTCTGTATTAAACACTCTCTCACTGATAACACTCCCCAATATCTCTGTCTGTATTAAACACTCCCTCACTGATAACACACCCCAATATCTCTCTCTCTGTATTAAACACTCCCTCACTGATAACACACCCCAATATCTCTCTCTGTATTAAACACTCCCTCACTGATAACACTCCCCAATATCTCTCTCTGTATTAAACACTCTCTCACTGATAACACACCGCAATATCTCTCTCTCTGTATTAAACACTCCCTCACTGATAACACACCCCAATATCTCTCTCTCTGTATTAAACACTCCCTCACTGATAACACACCCCAATATCTCTCTCTGTATTAAACACTCCCTCACTGATAACACTCCCCAATATCTCTCTCTGTATTAAACACTCCCTCACTGACAACACTCCCCAATATCTCTGTCTGTATTAAACACTCCCTCACTGATAACACTCCCCAATATCTCTCTCTGTATTAAACACTCTCTCACTGATAACACACCGCAATATCTCTCTCTCTGTATTAAACACTCCCTCACTGATAACACACCCCAATATCTCTCTCTGTATTAAACACTCTCTCACTGATAACACTCCCCAATATCTCTCTCTCTGTATTAAACACTCCCTCACTGATAACACACCCCAATATCTCTGTCTGTATTAAACACTCCCTCACTGACAACACTCCCCAATATCTCTGTCTGTATTAAACACTCCCTCACTGATAACACACCCCAATATCTCTCTCTCTGTATTAAACACTCCCTCACTGATAACACACCCCAATATCTCTCTCTGTATTAAACACTCCCTCACTGATAACACACCCCAATATCTCTCTCTCTGTATTAAACACTCCCTCACTGATAACACACCCCAATATCTCTCTCTGTATTAAACACTCCCTCACTGATAACACACCCCAATATCTCTCTCTCTGCATTAAACACTCCCTCACTGATAACACACCCCAATATCTCTCTCTGTGTTAAACACTCCCTCACTGATAACACACCCCAATATCTCTGTCTGTATTAAACACTCCCTCACTGACAACACTCCCCAATATCTCTGTCTGTATTAAACACTCCCTCACTGATAACACACCCCAATATATCTCTCTCTGTATTAAACACTCCCTCACTGATAACACGCCCCAATATCTCTCTCTGTATTAAACACTCCCTCACTGATAACACACCCCAATATCTCTCTCTCTGCATTAAACACTCCCTCACTGATAACACACCCCAATATCTCTCTCTGTGTTAAACACTCCTTCACTGATAACACACCCCAATATCTCTGTCTGTATTAAACACTCCCTCACTGATAACACACCCCAATATCTCTCTCTGTATTAAACACTCCCTCACTGATAACACACCCCAATATCTCTCTCTGTATTAAACACTCTCTCACTGATAACACACCCCAATATCTCTCTCTCTGTATTAAACACTCTCTCACTGATAACACACCCCAATATCTCTCTCTCTGTATTAGACACTCTCTCACTGATAACACACCCCAATATCTCTCTCTCTGTATTAAACACTCCCTCACTGATAACACTCCCCAATATCTCTCACTCTGTATTAAACACTCCCTCACTGATAACACACCCCAATATCTCTCTCTGTATTAAACACTCTCTCACTGATAACAAACCCCAATATCTCTGTCTGTATTAAACTCTCCCTCACTGATAACACACCCCAATATCTCTCTCTGTATTAAACACTCTCTCACTGATAACACACCCCAATATCTCTCTCTCTGTATTAAACACTCCCTCACTGATAACACTCCCCAATATCGCTCTCTGTATTAAACACTCTCTCACTGATAACACACCCCAATATCTCTCTCTGTATTAAACACTCTCTCACTGATAACACTCCCCAATATCTCTCTCTCTGTATTAAACACTCCCGCACTGATAACACACCCCAATATCTCTGTCTGTATTAAACACTCTCTCACTGATAACACACCCCAATATCTCTCTCTGTATTAAACACTCTCTCACTCATAACACTCCCCAATATCTCTCTCTGTATTAAACACTCTCTCACTGATAACACACCCCAATATCTCTCTCTGTATTAAACACTCCCTCACTGATAACACTCCCCAATATCTCTGTCTGTATTAAACACTCTCTCACTGATAACACACCCCAATATCTCTCTCTCTGTATTAAACACTCCCTCACTGATAACCCACCCCAATATCTCTCTCTGTATTAAACACTCCCTCACTGATAACACACCCCAATATCTCTGTCTGTATTAAACACTCTCTCACTGATAACACACCCCAATATCTCTGTCTGTATTAAACACTCCCTCACTGATAACACATCCCAATATCTCTCTCTGTATTAAACACTCTCTCGCTGATAACACACCCCAATATCTCTCTCTGTATTAAACACTCTCTCACTGATAACACTCCCCAATATCTCTCTCTCTGTATTAAACACTCCCTCACTGATAACACACCCCAATATCTCTGTCTGTATTAAACACTCTCTCACTGATAACACACCCCAATATCTCTCTCTGTATTAAACACTCTCTCACTGATAACACTCACCAATATCTCTCTCTGTATTAAACACTCTCTCACTGATAACACACCCCAATATCTCTCTCTGTATTAAACACTCCCTCACTGATAACACTCCCCAATATCTCTGTCTGTATTAAACACTCTCTCACTGATAACACACCCCAATATCTCTCTCTCTGTATTAAACACTCCCTCACTGATAACACACCCCAATATCTCTCTCTGTATTAAACACTCCCTCACTGATAACACACCCCAATATCTCTGTCTGTATTAAACACTCTCTCACTGATAACACACCCCAATATCTCTCTCTGTATTAAACACTCCCTCACTGATAACACATCCCAATATCTCTCTCTGTATTAAACACTCTCTCACTGATAACACACCCCAATATCTCTCTCTGTATTAAACACTCTCTCACTGATAACACTCCCCAATATCTCTCTCTCTGTATTAAACACTCCCTCACTGATAACACACCCCAATATCTCTCTCTGTATTAAACACTCTCTCACTGATAACACACCCCAATATCTCTCTCTGTATTAAACACCCCCTCACTGATAACACACCCCAATATCTCTGTCTGTATTAAACACTCTCTCACTGATAACACCCCCCAATATCTCTCTCTCTGTATTAAACACTCCCTCACTGATAACACACCCCAATATCTCTCTCTGTATTAAACACTCCCTCACTGATAACACACCCCAATATCTCTCTCTCTGTATTAAACACTCTCTCACTGATAACACTCCCCAATATCTCTCTCTCTGTATTAAACACTCCCTCACTGATAACACACCCCAATATCACTCTCTGTATTAAACACTCTCTCACTGATAACACACCCCAATATCTCTGTCTGTATTAAACACTCCCTCACTGATAACACACCCCAATATCTCTGTCTGTATTAAACACTCCCGCACTGATAACACACCCCAATATCTCTCTCTCTGTATTAAACACTCTCTCACTGATAACACTCCCCAATATCTCTCTCTCTGTATTAAACACTCCCTCACTGATAACACTCCCCAATATCTCTCTCTCTGTATTAAACACTCTCTCACTGATAACACACCCCAATATCTCTCTCTGTATTAAACACTCCCTCACTGATAACACACCCCAATATCTCTCTCTCTGTATTAAACACTCTCTCACTGATAACACACCCCAATATCTCTCTCTGTATTAAACACTCTCTCACTGATAACACACCCCAATATCTCTGTCTGTATTAAACACTCCCTCACTGATAACACACCCCAATATCTCTCTCTGTATTAAACACTCTCTCACTGATAACACACCCCAATATCTCTGTCTGTATTAAACACTCTCTCACTGATAACACTCCCCAATATCTCTGTCTGTATTAAACACTCTCTCACTGATAACACTCCCCAATATCTCTCACTCTGTATTAAACACTCCCTCACTGATAACACACCCCAATATCTCTCTCTCTGTATTAAACACTCCCTCACTGATAACACACCCCAATATCTCTCTCTCTGTATTAAACACTCCCTCACTGATAACACACCCCATTATCTCTGTCTGTATTAAACACTCTCTCACTGATAACACACCCCAATATCTCTGTCTGTATTAAACACTCTCTCACTGATAACACACCCCAATATCTCTCTCTCTGTATTAAACACTCCCTCACTGATAACACACCCCAATATCTCTGTCTGTATTAAACACTCTCTCACTGATAACACACCCCAATATCTCTGTCTGTATTAAACACTCTCTCACTGATAACACACCCCAATATCTCTCTCTGTATTAAACACTCTCTCACTGATAACACTCCCCAATATCTCTCTCTCTGTATTAAACACTCCCGCACTGATAACACACCCCAATATCTCTGTCTGTATTAAACACTCTCTCACTGATAACACACCCCAATATCTCTCTCTGTATTAAACACTCTCTCACTCATAACACTCCCCAATATCTCTCTCTGTATTAAACACTCTCTCACTGATAACACACCCCAATATCTCTCTCTGTATTAAACACTCCCTCACTGATAACACTCCCCAATATCTCTGTCTGTATTAAACACTCTCTCACTGATAACACACCCCAATATCTCTCTCTCTGTATTAAACACTCCCTCACTGATAACCCACCCCAATATCTCTCTCTGTATTAAACACTCCCTCACTGATAACACACCCCAATATCTCTGTCTGTATTAAACACTCTCTCACTGATAACACACCCCAATATCTCTGTCTGTATTAAACACTCCCTCACTGATAACACATCCCAATATCTCTCTCTGTATTAAACACTCTCTCACTGATAACACACCCCAATATCTCTCTCTGTATTAAACACTCTCTCACTGATAACACTCCCCAATATCTCTCTCTCTGTATTAAACACTCCCTCACTGATAACACACCCCAATATCTCTGTCTGTATTAAACACTCTCTCACTGATAACACACCCCAATATCTCTCTCTGTATTAAACACTCTCTCACTGATAACACTCACCAATATCTCTCTCTGTATTAAACACTCTCTCACTGATAACACACCCCAATATCTCTCTCTGTACTAAACACTCCCTCACTGATAACACTCCCCAATATCTCTGTCTGTATTAAACACTCTCTCACTGATAACACACCCCAATATCTCTCTCTCTGTATTAAACACTCCCTCACTGATAACACACCCCAATATCTCTCTCTGTATTAAACACTCCCTCACTGATAACACACCCCAATATCTCTGTCTGTATTAAACACTCTCTCACTGATAACACACCCCAATATCTCTCTCTGTATTAAACACTCCCTGACTGATAACACATCCCAATATCTCTCTCTGTATTAAACACCCCCTCACTGATAACACACCCCAATATCTCTGTCTGTATTAAACACTCTCTCACTGATAACATCCCCCAATATCTCTCTCTCTGTATTAAACACTCCCTCACTGATAACACACCCCAATATCTCTCTCTGTATTAAACACTCCCTCACTGATAACACACCCCAATATCTCTCTCTCTGTATTAAACACTCTCTCACTGATAACACTCCCCAATATCTCTCTCTCTGTATTAAACACTCCCTCACTGATAACACACCCCAATATCTCTCTCTGTATTAAACACTCTCTCACTGATAACACACCCCAATATCTCTGTCTGTATTAAACACTCCCTCACTGATAACACACCCCAATATCTCTGTCTGTATGAAACACTCCCGCACTGATAACACACCCCAATATCTCTCTCTCTGTATTAAACACTCTCTCACTGATAACACTCCCCAATATCTCTCTCTCTGTATTAAACACTCCCTCACTGATAACACTCCCCAATATCTCTCTCTCTGTATTAAACACTCTCTCACTGATAACACACCCCAATATCTCTCTCTGTATTAAACACTCCCTCACTGATAACACACCCCAATATCTCTCTCTCTGTATTAAACACTCTCTCACTGATAACACACCCCAATATCTCTCTCTGTATTAAACACTCTCTCACTGATAACACACCCCAATATCTCTGTCTGTATTAAACACTCCCTCACTGATAACACACCCCAATATCTCTGTCTGTATTAAACACTCTCTCACTGATAACACTCCCCAATATCTCTCACTCTGTATTAAACAATCCCTCACTGATAACACACCCCAATATCTCTCTCTCTGTATTAAACACTCCCTCACTGATAACACACCCCAATATCTCTCTCTCTGTATTAAACACTCCCTCACTGATAACACACCCCATTATCTCTGTCTGTATTAAACACTCTCTCACTGATAACACACCCCAATATCTCTATCTGTATTAAACACTCTCTCACTGATAACACACCCCAATATCTCTCTCTCTGTATTAAACACTCCCTCACTGATAACACACCCCAATATCTCTGTCTGTATTAAACACTCTCTCACTGATAACACACCCCAATATCTCTGTCTGTATTAAACACTCTCTCACTGATAACACACCCCAATATCTCTGTCTGTATTAAACACTCTCTCACTGATAACACACCCCAATATCTCTCTCTCTGTATTAAACACTCCCTCACTGATAACACACCCCAATATCTCTGTCTGTATTAAACACTCTCTCACTGATAACACACCCCAATATCTCTCTCTGTATTAAACACTCCCTCACTGATAACACACCCCAATATCTCTGTCTGTATTAAACATTCCCTCACTGATAACACACCCCAATATCTCTCTCTCTGTATTAAACACTCTCTCACTGATAACACACCCCAATATCTCTGTCTGTATTAAACACTCTCTCACTGATAACACACCCCAATATCTCTGTCTGTATTAAACACTCTCTCACTGATAACACACCCCAATATCTCTCTCTCTGTATTAAACACTCTCTCACTGATAACACACCCCAATATCTCTCTCTGTATTAAACACTCCCTCACTGATAACACACCCCAATATCTCTGTCTGTATTAAACACTCCCTCACTGATAACACATCCCAATATCTCTCTCTGTATTAAACACTCCCTCACTGATAACACACCCCAATATCTCTGTCTGTATTAAACACTCCCTCACTGATAACACACCCCAATATCTCTGTCTGTATTAAACACTCTCTCACTGATAACACACCCCAATATCTCTGTCTGTATTAAACACTCCCTCACTGATAACACACCCCAATATCTCTCTCTCTGTATTAAACACTCTCTCACTGATAACACACCCCAATATCTCTCTCTCTGTATTAAACACTCTCTCACTGATAACACACCCCAAAATCTCTCTCTCTGTATTAAACACTCTCTCACTGATAACACACCCCAATATCTCTCTCTGTATTAAACACTCCCTCACTGATAACACACCCCAATATCTCTCTCTGTATTAAACACTCCCTCACCGATAACAGACCCCAATATCTCTGTCTGTATTAAACACTCCCTCACTGATAACACACCCCAATATCTCTGTCTGTATTAAACACTCCCTCACTGATAACACACCCCAATATCTCTCTCTCTGTATTAAACACTCTCTCACTGATAACACACCCCAATATTTCTCTCTCTGTATTAAACACTCTCTCACTGATAACACACCCCAAAATCTCTCTCTCTGTATTAAACACTCTCTCACTGATAACACACCCCAATATCTCTGTCTGTATTAAATACTCTCTCACTGATAACACTCCCCAATATCTCTCTCTCTGTATTAAACACTCTCTCACTGATAACACACCCCAATATCTCTCTCTGTATTAAACACTCTCTCACTGATAACACACCCCAATATCTCTCTCTCTGTATTAAACACTCTCTCACTGATAACACACCCCAATATCTCTCTCTGTATTAAACACTCTCTCACTGATAACACACCCCAATATCTCTCACTCTGTATTAAACACTCTCTCACTGATAACACTCCCCAATATCTCTGTCTGTATTAAACACTCCCTCACTGATAACACACCCCAATATCTCTCTCTCTGTATTAAACACTCTCTCACTGATAACACACCCCAATATCTCTCTCTCTGTATTAAACACTCTCTCACTGATAACACACCCCAATATCTCTCTCTCTGTATTAAACACTCTCTCACTGATAACACACCCCAATATCTCTCTCTCTGTATTAAACACTCTCTCACTGATAACACATCCCAATATCTCTCTCTCTGTATTAAACACTCTCTCACTGATAACACATCCCAATATCTCTCTCTCTGTATTAAACACTCTCTCACTGATAACACACCCCAATATCTCTCTCTGTATTAAACACTCTCTCACTGATAACACACCCCAATATCTCTGTCTGTATTAAACACTCTCTCACTGATAACACACCCCAATATCTCTGTCTGTATTAAACACTCCCTCACTGATAACACACCCCAATATCTCTCTCTCTGTATTAAACACTCCCTCACTGATAACACACCCCAATATCTCTCTCTCTGTATTAAAAACTCCCTCACTGATAACACACCCCAATATCTCTCTCTGTATTAAACACTCTCTCACTGATAACACACCCCAATATCTCTGTCTGTATTAAACACTCTCTCACTGATAACACTCCCCAATATCTCTCTCTCTGTATTAAACACTCTCTCACTGATAACACACCCCAATATCTCTCTCTCTGTATTAAACACTCTCTCACTGATAACACACCCCAATATCTCTCTCTGTATTAAACACTCTCTCACTGATAACACACCCCAATATCTCTCTCTGTATTAAACACTCTCTCACTGATAACACACCCCAATATCTCTGTCTGTATTAAACACTCTCTCACTGATAACACTCCCCAATATCTCTCTCTCTGTATTAAACACTCTCTCACTGATAACACACCCCAATATCTCTCTCTCTGTATTAAACACTCTCTCACTGATAACACACCCCAATATCTCTCTCTGTATTAAACACTCTCTCACTGATAACACACCCCAATATCTCTCTCTGTATTAAACACTCTCTCACTGATAACACACCCCAATATCTCTCTCTGTATTAAACACTCTCTCACTGATAACACACCCCAAAATCTCTCTCTCTGTATTAAACACTGCCTCACTGATAACACACCCCAATATCTCTCTCTCTGTATTAAACACTCTCTCACTGATAACACACCCCAATATCTCTGTCTGTATTAAACACTCCCTCACTGATAACACACCCCAATATCTCTCTCTGTATTAAACACTCTCTCACTGATAACACACCCCAATATCTCTGTCTGTATTAAACACTCTCTCACTGATAACACACCCCAATATCTCTGTCTGTATTAAACACTCTCTCACTGATAACACACCCCAATATCTCTCTCTCTGTATTAAACACTCCCTCACTGATAACACACCCCAATATCTCTCTCTCTGTATTAAACACTCTCTCACTGATAACACACCCCAATATCTCTCTCTCTGTATTAAACACTCTCTCACTGATAACACACCCCAATATCTCTGTCTGTATTAAACACTCCCTCACTGATAACACACCCCAATATCTCTGTCTGTATTAAACACTCTCTCACTGATAACACACCCCAATATCTCTGTCTGTATTAAACACTCCCTCACTGATAACACTCCCCAATATCTCTCTCTCTGTATTAAACACTCTCTCACTGATAACACACCCCAATATCTCTCTCTCTGTATTAAACACTCTCTCACTGATAACACACCCCAAAATCTCTCTCTCTGTATTAAACACTCTCTCACTGATAACACACCCCAATATCTCTCTCTGTATTAAACACTCCCTCACTGATAACACACCCCAATATCTCTCTCTGTATTAAACACTCCCTCACCGATAACAGACCCCAATATCTGTCTGTATTAAACACTCCCTCACTGATAACACACCCCAATATCTCTGTCTGTATTAAACACTCCCTCACTGATAACACACCCCAATATCTCTCTCTCTGTATTAAACACTCTCTCACTGATAACACACCCCAATATCTCTCTCTCTGTATTAAACACTCTCTCACTGATAACACACCCCAAAATCTCTCTCTCTGTATTAAACACTCTCTCACTGATAACACACCCCAATATCTCTGTCTGTATTAAATACTCTCTCACTGATAACACTCCCCAATATCTCTCTCTCTGTATTAAACACTCTCTCACTGATAACACACCCCAATATCTCTCTCTGTATTAAACACTCTCTCACTGATAACACACCCCAATATCTCTCTCTCTGTATTAAACACTCTCTCACTGATAACACACCCCAATATCTCTCTCTGTATTAAACACTCTCTCACTGATAACACACCCCAATATCTCTCTCTCTGTATTAAACACTCTCTCACTGATAACACACCCCAATATCTCTCACTCTGTATTAAACACTCTCTCACTGATAACACTCCCCAATATCTCTGTCTGTATTAAACACTCCCTCACTGATAACACACCCCAATATCTCTCTCTCTGTATTAAACACTCTCTCACTGATAACACACCCCAATATCTCTCTCTCTGTATTAAACACTCTCTCACTGATAACACACCCCAATATCTCTCTCTCTGTATTAAACACTCTCTCACTGATAACACACCCCAATATCTCTCTCTCTGTATTAAACACTCTCTCACTGATAACACATCCCAATATCTCTCTCTCTGTATTAAACACTCTCTCACTGATAACACATCCCAATATCTCTCTCTCTGTATTAAACACTCTCTCACTGATAACACACCCCAATATCTCTCTCTGTATTAAACACTCTCTCACTGATAACACACCCCAATATCTCTGTCTGTATTAAACACTCTCTCACTGATAACACACCCCAATATCTCTGTCTGTATTAAACACTCCCTCACTGATAACACACCCCAATATCTCTCTCTCTGTATTAAACACTCCCTCACTGATAACACACCCCAATATCTCTCTCTCTGTATTAAAAACTCCCTCACTGATAACACACCCCAATATCTCTCTCTGTATTAAACACTCTCTCACTGATAACACACCCCAATATCTCTGTCTGTATTAAACACTCTCTCACTGATAAAACTCCCCAATATCTCTCTCTCTGTATTAAACACTCTCTCACTGATAACACACCCCAATATCTCTCTCTCTGTATTAAACACTCTCTCACTGATAACACACCCCAATATCTCTCTCTGTATTAAACACTCTCTCACTGATAACACACCCCAATATCTCTCTCTGTATTAAACACTCTCTCACTGATAACACACCCCAATATCTCTGTCTGTATTAAACACTCTCTCACTGATAACACTCCCCAATATCTCTCTCTCTGTATTAAACACTCTCTCACTGATAACACACCCCAATATCTCTCTCTCTGTATTAAACACTCTCTCACTGATAACACACCCCAATATCTCTCTCTGTATTAAACACTCTCTCACTGATAACACACCCCAATATCTCTCTCTGTATTAAACACTCTCTCACTGATAACACACCCCAATATCTCTCTCTGTATTAAACACTCTCTCACTGATAACACACCCCAAAATCTCTCTCTCTGTATTAAACACTGCCTCACTGATAACACACCCCAATATCTCTCTCTCTGTATTAAACACTCTCTCACTGATAACACACCCCAATATCTCTGTCTGTATTAAACACTCCCTCACTGATAACACACCCCAATATCTCTCTCTGTATTAAACACTCTCTCACTGATAACACACCCCAATATCTCTGTCTGTATTAAACACACTCTCACTGATAACACACCCCAATATCTCTGTCTGTATTAAACACTCTCTCACTGATAACACACCCCAATATCTCTCTCTCTGTATTAAACACTCCCTCACTGATAACACACCCCAATATCTCTCTCTCTGTATTAAACACTCTCTCACTGATAACACACCCCAATATCTCTCTCTCTGTATTAAACACTCTCTCACTGATAACACACCCCAATATCTCTCTCTCTGTATTAAACACTCCCTCACTGATAACACACCCCAATATCTCTCTCTGTATTAAACACTCTCTCACTGATAACACTCCCCAATATCTCTCTCTGTATTAAACACTCCCTCACTGATAACACTCCCCAATATCTCTGTCTGTATTAAACATTCCCTCACTGATAACACACCCCAATATCTCTCTCTCTGTGTTAAACACTCCCTCACTAATTACACACCCCAATATCTCTCTCTCTGTATTAAACACTCTCTCACTGATAACACACCCCAATATCTCTCACTCTATATTAAACACTCTCTCACTGATAACACACCCCAATATCTCTCTCTCTGTATTAAACACTCTCTCACTGATAAAACACCCCAATATCTCTGTCTGTATTAAACACTCCCTCACTGATAACACACCCCAATATCTCTCTCTGTATTAAACACTCCCTCACTGATAACACTCCCCAATATCTCTCTCTGTATTAAACACTCTCTCACTGATAACACACCCCACTATCTCTCTCTGTATTAAACACTCCCTCACTGATAACACACCCCAATATCTCTCTCTGTATTAAACACTCTCTCACTGATAACACACCCCAATATCTCTCACTCTGTATTAAACACTCTCTCACTGATAACACACCCCAATATCTCTCTCTGTATTAAACACTCCCTCACTGATAACACACCCCAATATCTCTGTCTGTATTAAACACTCCCTCACTGATAACACTCCCCAATATCTCTGTCTGTATTAAACACTCCCTCACTGATAACACACCCCAATATCTCTCTCTGTATTAAACACTCCCTCACTGATAACACTCCCCAATATCTCTCTCTGTATTAAACACTCTCTCACTGATAACACACCCCAATATCTCTCATTCTATATTAAACACTCTCTCACTGATAACACACCCCAATATCTCTCTCTCTGTATTAAACACTCTCTCACTGATAAAACACCCCAATATCTCTGTCTGTATTAAACACTCCCTCACTGATAACACACCCCAATATCTCTCTCTGTATTAAACACTCCCTCACTGATAACACTCCCCAATATCTCTCTCTGTATTAAACACTCTCTCACTGATAACACACCCCAATATCTCTCTCTGTATTAAACACTCCCTCACTGATAACACACCCCAATATCTCTCTCTGTATTAAACACTCTCTCACTGATAACACACCCCAATATCTCTCACTCTGTATTAAACACTCTCTCACTGATAACACACCCCAATATCTCTCTCTGTATTAAACACTCCCTCACTGATAACACACCCCAATATCTCTGTCTGTATTAAACACTCCCTCACTGATAACACTCCCCAATATCTCTGTCTGTATTAAACACTCCCTCACTGATAACACATCCCAATATCTCTCTCTCTGTATTAAACACTCCCTCACTGATAACACACCCCAATATCTCTCTCTGTATTAAACACTCTCTCACTGATAACACACCCCAATATCTCTGTCTGTATTAAACACTCTCTCACTGATAACACTCCCCAATATCTCTCTCTCTGTATTAAACACTCTCTCACTGATAACACACCCCAATATCTCTCTCTCTGTATTAAACACTCTCTCACTGATAACACACCCCAATATCTCTCTCTGTATTAAACACTCTCTCACTGATAACACACCCCAATATCTCTCACTCTGTATTAAACACTCTCTCACTGGTAACACTCCCCAATATCTCTCTCTGTATTAAACACTCCCTCACTGATAACACACCCCAATATCTCTCACTCTGTATTAAACACTCTCTCACTGGTAACACTCCCCAATATCTCTCTCTGTATTAAACACACTCTCACTGATAACACACCCCAATATCTCTCTCTCTGTATTAAACACTCTCTCACTGATAACACACCCCAATATCTCTCTCTGTATTAAACACTCCCTCACTGATAACACACCCCAATATCTCTCTCTCTGTATTAAAAACTCTCTCACTGATAACACACCCCAATATCTCTCTCTGTATTAAACACTCCCTCACTGATAACACACCCCAATATCTCTCTCTGTATTAAACACTCTCTCACTGATAACACACCCCAATATCTCTCTCTCTGTATTAAACACTCTCTCACTGATAACACACCCCAATATCTCTCTCTGTATTAAACACTCCCTCACTGATAACACACCCCAATATCTCTGTCTGTATTAAACACTCCCTCACTGACAACACACCCCAATATCTCTGTCTGTATTAAACACTCCCTCACTGATAACACACCCCAATATCTCTCACTCTGTATTAAACACTCTCTCACTGATAACACACCCCAATATCTCTCTCTCTGTATTAAACACTCCTTCACTGATAACACTCCCCTATATCTCTCTCTGTATTAAACACTCTCTCACTGATAACACTCCCCAATATCTCTCTCTGTATTAAACACTCTCTCACTGATAACACACCCCAATATCTCTCTCTCTGTATTAAACACTCTCTCACTGATAACACACCCCAATATCTCTCTCTCTGTATTAAACACTCTCTCACTGATAACACTCCCCAATATCTCTGTCTGTATTAAACACTCCCTCACTGATAACACACCCCAATATCTCTCTCTGTATTAAACACTCTCTCACTGATAACACACCCCAATATCTCTCTCTGTATTAAACACTCTCTCACTGATAACACACCCCAATATCTCTCTCTGTATTAAACACTCTCTCACTGATAACACACCCCAATATCTCTCTCTCTGTATTAAACACTCCCTCACTGATAACACACCCCAATTTCTATGTCTGTATTAAACACTCTCTCACTGATAACACACCCCAATATCTCTCTCTCTGTATTAAACACTCCCTCACTGATAACACACCCCAATATCTCTCTCTCTGTATTAAACACTCTCTCACTGATAACACACCCCAATATCTCTGTCTGTATTAAACACTCCCTCACTGATAACACACCCCAATATCTCTCTCTGTATTAAACACTCTCTCACTGATAACACACCCCAATATCTCTGTCTGTATTAAACACTCTCTCACTGATAACACACCCCAATATCTCTGTCTGTATTAAACACTCTCTCACTGATAACGCACCCCAATATCTCTCTCTCTGTATTAAACACTCCCTCACTGATAACACACCCCAATATCTCTCTCTCTGTATTAAACACTCCCTCACTGATAACACACCCCAATATCTCTCACTCTGTATTAAACACTCTCTCACTGATAACACATCCCAATATCTCTCTCTCTGTATTAAACACTCTCTCACTGATAACACATCCCAATATCTCTCTCTCTGTATTAAACACTCTCTCACTGATAACACACCCCAATATCTCTGTCTGTATTAAACACTCCCTCACTGATAACACACCCCAATATCTCTCTCTCTGTATTAAACACTCTCTCACTGATAACACACCCCAATATCTCTCTCTGTATTAAACACTCCCTCACTGATAACACACCCCAATATCTCTGTCTCTGTATTAAACACTCTCTCACTGATAACACACCCCAATATCTCTCTCTGTATTAAACACTCTCTCACTGATAACACACCCCAATATCTCTGTCTGTATTAAACACTCTCTCACTGATAACACACCCCAATATCTCTCTCTGTATTAAACACTCTCTCACTGATAACACACCCCTATATCTCTCTCTCTGTATTAAACACTCCCTCACTGATAACACACCCCAATATCTCTCTCTCTGTATTAAACACTCTCTCACTGATAACACACCCCAATATCACTCTCTGTATTAAACACTCCCTCACTGATAACACACCCCAATATCTCTGTCTGTATTAAACACTCTCTCACTGATAACACACCCCAATATCTCTCTCTCTGTATTAAACACTCTCTCACTGATAACAAACCCCAATATCTCTGTTTGTATTAAACACTCCCTCACTGATAACACACCCCAATATCTCTGTCTGTATTAAACACTCTCTCACTGATAACACACCCCAATATCTCTCTCTGTATTAAACACTCTCTCACTGATAACACACCCCAATATCTCTCTCTCTGTATTAAACACTCCCTCACTGATAACACACCCCAATATCTCTCTCTGTATTAAACACTCCCTCACTGATAACACACCCCAATATCTCTCTCTCTGTATTAAACACTCTCTCACTGATAACACACCCCAATATCTCTGTCTGTATTAAACACTCCCTCACTGATAACACACCCCAATATCTCTCTCTCTGTATTAAACACTCCCTCACTGATAACACACCCCAATATCTCTCTCTCTGTATTAAACACTCCCTCACTGATAACACACCCCAATATCTCTCTCTGTATTAAACACTCTCTCACTGATAACACACCCCAATATCTCTGTCTGTATTAAACACTCTCTCACTGATAACACTCCCCAATATCTCTCTCTCTGTATTAAACACTCTCTCACTGATAACACACCACAATATCTCTCTCTCTGTATTAAACACTCTCTCACTGATAACACACCCCAATATCTCTCTCTGTATTAAACACTCTCTCACTGATAACACACCCCAATAACTCTCACTCTGTATTAAACACTCTCTCACTGGTAACACTCCCCAATATCTCTATCTCTGTATTAAACACACTCTCACTGATAACACACCCCAATATCTCTCTCTCTGTATTAAACACTCTCTCACTGATAACACACCCCAATATCTCTCTCTGTATTAAACACTCCCTCACTGATAACACACCCCAATATCTCTCTCTCTGTATTAAACACTCTCTCACTGATAACACACCCCAATATCTCTCTCTGTATTAAACACTCCCTCACTGATAACACACCCCAATATCTCTCTCTGTATTAAACACTCTCTCACTGATAACACACCCCAATATCTCTCTCTCTGTATTAAACACTCTCTCACTGATAACACACCCCAATATCTCTCTCTCTGTATTAAACACTCTCTCACTGATAACACACCACAATATCTCTCTCTGTATTAAACACTCTCTCACTGATAACACACCCCAATATCTCTCTCTCTGTATTAAACACTCCCTCACTGATAACACACCCCAATATCTCTCACTCTGTATTAAACACTCTCTCACTGATAACACACCCCAATATCTCTCAATCTGTATTAAACACTCCCTCACTGATAACACACCCCAATATCTCTCTCTCTGTATTAAACACTCTCTCACTGATAACACACCCCAATATCTCGTCTCTGTATTAAACACTCTCTCACTGATAACACACCCCAATATCTCTCTCTCTGTATTAAACACTCTCTCACTGATAACACACCCCAATATCTCTCTCTGTATTAAACACTCCCTCACTGATAACACACCCCAATATCTCTCTCTCTGTATTAAACACTCTCTCACTGATAACACACCCCAATATCTCTGTCTGTATTAAACACTCTCTCACTGATAACACTCCCCAATATCTCTGTCTGTATTAAACACTCTCTCACTGATAACACACCCCAATATCTCTGTCTGTATTAAACACTCTCTCACTGATAACACTCCCCAATATCTCTCTCTGTATTAAACACTCTCTCACTGATAACACACCCCAATATCTCTCACTCTGTATTAAACACTCTCTCACTGATAACACTCCCCAATATCTCTATCTCTGTATTAAACACACTCTCACTGATAACACACCCCAATATCTCTCTCTCTGTATTAAACACTCTCTCACTGATAACACACCCCAATATCTCTCTCTGTATTAAACACTCCCTCACTGATAACACACCCCAATATCTCTCTCTCTGTATTAAACACTCTCTCACTGATAACACACCCCAATATCTCTCTCTCTGTATTAAACACTCTCTCACTGATAACACAGCCCAATATCTCTCTCTCTGTATTAAACACTCTCTCACTGATAACACACCCCAATATCTCTCTCTGTATTAAACACTCTCTCACTGATAACACACCCCAATATCTCTCTCTCTGTATTAAACACTCCTTCACTGATAACACTCCCCAATATCTCTCACTGTATTAAACACACTCTCACTGATAACACACCCCAATATCTCTCTCTCTGTATTAAACACTCTCTCACTGATAACACACCCCAATATCTCTCTCTGTATTAAACACTCTCTCACTGATAACACACCCCAATATCTCTCTCTCTGTATTAAACACTCCTTCACTGATAACACTCCCCAATATCTCTCTCTGTATTAAACACTCTCTCACTGATAACACTCCCCAATATCTCTCTCTGTATTAAACACTCTCTCACTGATAACACACCCCAATATCTCTCTCTCTGTATTAAACACTCTCTCACTGATAACACACCCCAATATCTGTCTCTCTGTATTAAACACTCTCTCACTGATAACACTCCCCAATATCTCTCTCTGTATTAAACACTCTCTCACTGATAACACACCCCAATATCTCTCTCTGTATTAAACACTCTCTCACTGATAACACACCCCAATATCTCTCTCTGTATTAAACACTCTCTCACTGATAACACACCCCAATATCTCTCTCTCTGTATTAAACACTCCCTCACTGATAACACACCCCAATATCTCTCTCTCTGTATTAAACACTCTCTCACTGATAACACACCCCAATATCTCTGTCTGTATTAAACACTCCCTCACTGATAACACACCCCAATATCTCTCTCTGTATTAAACACTCTCTCACTGATAACACACCCCAATATCTCTGTCTGTATTAAACACTCTCTCACTGATAACACACCCCACTATCTCTGTCTGTATTAAACACTCTCTCACTGATAACACACCCCAATATCTCTCTCTCTGTATTAAACACTCCCTCACTGATAACACACCCCAATATCTCTCTCTGTATTAAACACTCCCTCACTGATAACACTCCCCAATATCTCTGTCTGTATTAAACACTCTCTCACTGATAACACACCCCAATATCTCTCTCTGTATTAAACACTCTCTCACTGATAACACACCCCAATATCTCTCTCTGTATTAAACACTCTCTCACTGATAACACACCCCAATATCTCTCTCTGTATTAAACACTCTCTCACTGATAACACACCCCAATATCTCTCTCTGTATTAAACACTCTCTCACTGATAACACACCCCAATATCTCTCTCTGTATTAAACACTCTCTCACTGATAACACACCCCAATATCTCTCTCTGTATTAAACACTCCCTCACTGATAACACACCCCAATATCTCTGTCTGTATTAAACACTCCCTCACTGATAACACACCCCAATATCTCTCTCTGTATTAAACACTCCCTCACTGATAACACACCCCAATATCTCTCTCTGTATTAAACACTCCCTCACTGATAACACACCCCAATATCTCTCTCTCTGTATTAAACACTCCCTCACTGATAACACACCCCAATATCTCTCTCTCTGTATTAAACACTCCCTCACTGATAACACACCCCAATATCTCTCTCTCTGTATTAAACACTCTCTCACTGATAACACATCCCAATATCTCTCTCTCTGTATTAAACACTCTCTCACTGATAACACACCCCAATATCTCTGTCTGTATTAAACACTCCCTCACTGATAACACACCCCAATATCTCTGTCTGTATTAAACACTCTCTCACTGATAACACACCCCAATATCTCTGTCTGTATTAAACACTCCCTCACTGATAACACACCCCAATATCTCTCTCTGTATTAAACACTCTCTCACTGATAACACACCCCAATATCTCTGTCTGTATTAAACACTCTCTCACTGATAACACACCCCACTATCTCTGTCTGTATTAAACACTCTCTCACTGATAACACACCCCAATATCTCTCTCTCTGTATTAAACACTCCCTCACTGATAACACACCCCAATATCTCTCTCTGTATTAAACACTCCCTCACTGATAACACTCCCCAATATCTCTGTCTGTATTAAACACTCTCTCACTGATAACACACCCCAATATCTCTCTCTGTATTAAACACTCTCTCACTGATAACACACCCCAATATCTCTCTCTGTATTAAACACTCTCTCACTGATAACACACCCCAATATCTCTCTCTGTATTAAACACTCTCTCACTGATAACACACCCCAATATCTCTCTCTGTATTAAACACTCTCTCACTGATAACACACCCCAATATCTCTCTCTGTATTAAACACTCTCTCACTGATAACACACCCCAATATCTCTCTCTGTATTAAACACTCACTCACTGATAACACACCCCAATATCTCTGTCTGTATTAAACACTCCCTCACTGATAACACACCCCAATATCTCTCTCTGTATTAAACACTCCCTCACTGATAACACACCCCAATATCTCTCTCTGTATTAAACACTCCCTCACTGATAACACACCCCAATATCTCTCTCTCTGTATTAAACACTCCCTCACTGATAACACACCCCAATATCTCTCTCTCTGTATTAAACACTCCCTCACTGATAACACACCCCAATATCTCTCTCTCTGTATTAAACACTCTCTCACTGATAACACATCCCAATATCTCTCTCTCTGTATTAAACACTCTCTCACTGATAACACACCCCAATATCTCTGTCTGTATTAAACACTCCCTCACTGATAACACACCCCAATATCTCTGTCTGTATTAAACACTCTCTCACTGATAACACACCCCAATATCTCTCTCTGTATTAAACACTCTCTCACTGATAACAGACCCCTATATCTCTCTCTCTGTATTAAACACTCCCTCACTGATAACACATCCCAATATCTCTCTCTCTGTATTAAACACTCTCTCACTGATAACACACCCCAATATCTCTCTCTGTATTAAACACTCCCTCACTGATAACACACCCCAATATCTCTGTCTGTATTAAACAATCTCTCACTGATAACACACCCCAATATCTCTCTCTCTGTATTAAACACTCTCTCACTGATAACACACCCCAATATCTCTGTCTGGATTAAACACTCCCTCACTGATAACACACCCCAATATCTCTCTCTCTGTATTAAACACTCTCTCACTGATAACACAGCCCAATATCTCTCTCTCTGTATTAAACACTCTCTCACTGATAACACACCCCAATATCTCTCTCTGTATTAAACACTCTCTCACTGATAACACACCCCAATATCTCTCTCTCTGTATTAAACACTCCTTCACTGATAACACTCCCCAATATCTCTCACTGTATTAAACACACTCTCACTGATAACACACCCCAATATCTCTCTCTCTGTATTAAACACTCTCTCACTGATAACACACCCCAATATCTCTCTCTGTATTAAACACTCTCTCACTGATAACACACCCCAATATCTCTCTCTCTGTATTAAACACTCCTTCACTGATAACACTCCCCAATATCTCTCTCTGTATTAAACACTCTCTCACTGATAACACTCCCCAATATCTCTCTCTGTATTAAACACTCTCTCACTGATAACACACCCCAATATCTCTCTCTCTGTATTAAACACTCTCTCACTGATAACACACCCCAATATCTCTCTCTCTGTATTAAACACTCTCTCACTGATAACACTCCCCAATATCTCTCTCTGTATTAAACACTCTCTCACTGATAACACACCCCAATATCTCTCTCTGTATTAAACACTCCCTCACTGATAACACACCCCAATATCTCTCTCTCTGTATTAAACACTCCCTCACTGATAACACACCCCAATATCTCTCTCTCTGTATTAAACACTCTCTCACTGATAACACATCCCAATATCTCTCTCTCTGTATTAAACACTCTCTCACTGATAACACACCCCAATATCTCTGTCTGTATTAAACACTCCCTCACTGATAACACACCCCAATATCTCTGTCTGTATTAAACACTCTCTCACTGATAACACACCCCAATATCTCTCTCTGTATTAAACACTCTCTCACTGATAACAGACCCCTATATCTCTCTCTCTGTATTAAACACTCCCTCACTGATAACACATCCCAATATCTCTCTCTCTGTATTAAACACTCTCTCACTGATAACACACCCCAATATCTCTCTCTGTATTAAACACTCCCTCACTGATAACACACCCCAATATCTCTGTCTGTATTAAACACTCTCTCACTGATAACACACCCCAATATCTCTCTCTCTGTATTAAACACTCTCTCACTGATAACACACCCCAATATCTCTGTCTGGATTAAACACTCCCTCACTGATAACACACCCCAATATCTCTCTCTCTGTATTAAACACTCCCTCACTGATAACACACCCCAATATCTCTGTCTGTATTAAACACTCCCTCACTGATAACACACCCCAATATCTCTCTCTCTGTATTAAACACTCTCTCACTGATAACACATCCCAATATCTCTCTCTCTGTATTAAACACTCTCTCACTGATAACACATCCCAATATCTCTCTCTCTGTATTAAACACTCTCTCACTGATAACACACCCCAATATCTCTGTCTGTATTAAACACTCCCTCACTGATAACACACCCCAAAATCTCTGTCTGTATTAAACACTCCCTCACTGATAACACACCCCAATATCTCTGTCTGTATTAAACACTCCCTCACTGATAACACACCCCAATATCTCTCACTCTGTATTAAACACTCCCTCACTGATAACACACCCCAATATCTCTCTCTGTATTAAACACTCCCTCACTGATAACACACCCCAATATCTCTCACTCTGTATTAAACACTCCCTCACTGATAACACACCCCAATATCTCTCTCTGTATTAAACACTCCCTCACTGATAACACACCCCAATATCTCTCTCTGTATTAAACACTCCCTCACTGATAACACACCCCAATATCTCTCTCTGTATTAAACACTATCTCACTGATAACACACCTCAATATCTCTCTCTCTGTATTAAACACTCCCTCACTGATAACACACCCCAATATCTCTGTCTGTATTAAACACTCTCTCACTGATAACACTCCCCAATATCTCTCTCTCTGTATTAAACACTCCCTCACTGATAACACACCCCAATATCTCTGTCTGTATTAAACACTCTCTCACTGATAACACACACCAATATATCTCTCTGTATTAAATACTCCCTCACTGATAACACACCCCAATATCTCTCTCTGTATTAAACACTCTCTCACTGATAACACACCCCAATATCTCTCTCTCTGTATTAAACACTCCCTCACTGATAACACACCCCAATATCTCTCTCTGTATTAAACACTCCCTCACTGATAACACACCCCAATATCTCTCTCTCTGTATTAAACACTCTCTCACTGATAACACACCCCAATATCTCTGACTGTATTAAACACTCCCTCACTGATAACACACCCCAATATCTCTCTCTCTGTATTAAACACTCTCTCACTGATAACACTCCCCAATATCTCTCTCTCTGTTTTAAACACTCTCTCACTGATAACACACGCCAATATCTCTCTCTCTGTATTAAACACTCTCTCACTGATAACACACCCCAATATCTCTCTCTGTATTAAACACTCCCTCACTGATAACACACCCCAATATCTCTGTCTGTATTAAACACTCTCTCACTGATAACACACCCCAATATCTCTCTCTCTGTATTAAACACTCTCTCACTGATAACACACCCCAATATCTCTGTCTGGATTAAACACTCCCTCACTGATCACACACCCCAATATCTCTCTCTCTGTATTAAACACTCCCTCACTGATAACACACCCCAATATCTCTGTCTGTATTAAACACTCCCTCACTGATAACACGCCCCAATATCTCTCTCTCTGTATTAAACACTCTCTCACTGATAACACATCCCAATATCTCTCTCTCTGTATTAAACACTCTCTCACTGATAACACACCCCAATATCTCTGTCTGTATTAAACACTCCCTCACTGATAACACACCCCAATATCTCTGTCTGTATTAAACACTCTCTCACTGATAACACACCCCAATATCTCTGTCTGTATTAAACACTCCCTCACTGATAAATCACCCCAATATCTCTGTCTGTATTAAACACTCCCTCACTGATAACACACCCCAATATCTCTCACTCTGTATTAAACACTCCCTCACTGATAACACACCCCAATATCTCTCTCTGTATTAAACACTCCCTCACTGATAACACACCCCAATATCTCTCTCTGTATTAAACACTCCCTCACTGATAACACACCCCAATATCTCTCTCTGTATTAAACACTATCTCACTGATAACACACCTCAATATCTCTCTCTCTGTATTAAACACTCTCTCACTGATAACACACCCCAATATCTCTGTCTGTATTAAACACTCTCTCACTGATAACACTCCCCAATATCTCTCTCTCTGTATTAAACACTCCCTCACTGATAACACACCCCAATATCTCTGTCTGTATTAAACACTCTCTCACTGATAACACACACCAATATCTCTCTCTGTATTAAACACTCCCTCACTGATAACACACCCCAATATCTCTCTCTGTATTAAACACTCTCTCACTGATAACACACCCCAATATCTCTCTCTCTGTATTAAACACTCCCTCACTGATAACACACCCCAATATCTCTCTCTGTATTAAACACTCCCTCACTGATAACACACCCCAATATCTCTCTCTCTGTATTAAACACTCTCTCACTGATAACACACCCCAATATCTCTGACTGTATTAAACACTCCCTCACTGATAACACACCCCAATATCTCTCTCTCTGTATTAAACACTCTCTCACTGATAACACTCCCCAATATCTCTCTCTCTGTATTAAACACTCTCTCACTGATAACACACCCCAATATCTCTCTCTCTGTATTAAACACTCCCTCACTGATAACACACCCCAATATCTCTCTCTGTATTAAACACTCTCTCACTGATAACACACTCCAATATCTCTGTCTGTATTAAACACTCCCTCACTGATAACACACCCCAATATCTCTCTCTCTGTATTAAGCACTCCCTCACTGATAACACACCCCAATATCTCTCTCTGTATTAAACACTCCCTCACTGATAACACACCCCAATATCTCTCTCTGTATTAAACACTCCCTCACTGATAACACACCTCAATATCTCTCTCTCTGTATTAAACACTCTCTCACTGATAACACACCCCAATATCTCTCTCTGTATTAAACACTCCCTCACTGATAACACACCCCAATATCTCTCTCTGTATTAAACACCCCCTCACTGATAACACACCCCAATATCTCTCTCTGTATTAAACACTCCCTCACTGATAACACACCCCAATATCTCTCTCTCTGTATTAAACACTCTCTCACTGATAACACACCCCAATATCTCTGTCTGTATTAAACACTCCCTCACTGATAACACACCCCAATATCTCTCTCTGTATTAAACACTCCCTCACTGATAACACACCCCAATATCTCTGTCTGTATTAAACACTCTCTCACTGATAACACACCCCAATATCTCTCTCTGTATTAAACACTCTCTCACTGATAACACACCCCAATATCTCTCTCTGTATTAAACACTCCCTCACTGATAACACACCCCAATATCTCTCTCTCTGTATTAAACACTCTCTCACTGATAACACACCCCAATATCTCTGTCTGAATTAAAAACTCCCTCACTGATAACACACCCCAATATCTCTCTCTGTATTAAACACTCCCTCACTGATAACACACCCCAATATCTCTGTCTGTATTAAACACTCCCTCACTGATAACACACCCCAATATCTCTGTCTGTATTAAACACTCCCTCACTGCTAACACTCCCCAATATCTCTCTCTCTGTATTAAACACTCCCTCACTGATAACACTCCCCAATATCTCTCTCTGTATTAAACACTCTCTCACTGATAACACACCCCAATATCTCTGTCTGTATTAAACACTCCCTCACTGATAACACACCCCAATATCTCTCTCTGTATTAAACACTCCCTCACTGATAACACACCCCAATATCTCTCACTCTGTATTAAACACTCTCTCACTGATAACACACCCCAATATCTCTCTCTGTATTAAACACTCCCTCACTGATAACACACCCCAATATCTCTGTCTGTATTATACACTCTCTCAATGATAACGCACCCCAATATCTCTGTCTGTATTAAACACTCCCTCACTGATAACACACCCCAATATCTCTCACTCTGTATTAAACACTCTCTCACTGATAACACACCCCAATATCTCTCTCTCTGTATTAAACACTCCCTCACTGATAACACACCCCAATATCTCTCTCTCTGTATTAAACACTCCCTCACTGATAACACACCCCAATATCTCTCACTCTGTATTAAACACTCCCTCACTGATAACACTCCCCAATATCTCTCTCTGTATTAAACACTCTCTCACTGATAACACACCCCAATATCTCTCTCTCTGTATTAAACACTCCCTCACTGATAACACACCCCAATATCTCTCTCTGTATTAAACACTCTCTCACTGATAACACACCCCAATATCTCTCTCTGTATTAAACACTCTCTCACTGATAACACACCCCAATATCTCTCTCTCTGTATTAAACATTCCCTCACTGATAACACACCCCAATATCTCTCACTCTGTATTAAACACTCCCTCACTGATAACACACCCCAATATCTCTCACTCTGTATTAAACACTCTCTCACTGATAACACACCCCAATATCTCTCACTCTGTATTAAACACTCTCTCACTGATAACACACCCCAATATCTCTCTCTCTGTATTAAACACTCTCTCACTGATAACACACCCCAATATCTCTCACTCTGTATTAAACACTCTCTCACTGATAACACACCCCAATATCTCTCTCTCTGTATTAAACACTCCCTCACTGATAACACACCCCAATATCTCTCTCTCTGTATTAAACACTCCCTCACTGATAACACACCCCAATATCTCTCTCTCTGTATTAAACACTCCCTCACTGATAACACACCCCAATATCTCTCTCTCTGTATTAAACACTCCCTCACTGATAACACACCCCAATATCTCTGTCTGTATTAAACACTCTCTCACTGATAACACACCCCAATATCTCTGTCTGTATTAAACACTCCCTCACTGATAACACACCCCAATATCTCTGTCTGTATTAAACACTCCCTCACTGATAACACACCCCAATATCTCTGTCTGTATTAAACACTCTCTCACTGATAACACACCCCAATATCTCTGTCTGTATTAAACACTCCCTCACTGATAACACACCCCAATATCTCTGTCTGTATTAAACACTCCCTCACTGATAACACACCCCAATATCTCTCACTCTGTATTAAACACTCCCTCACTGATAACACACCCCAATATCTCTCTCTCTGTATTAAACACTCCCTCACTGATAACACACCCCAATATCTCTCTCTGTATTAAACACTCCCTCACTGATAACACACCCCAATATCTCTCTCTCTGTATTAAACACTCTCTCACTGATAACACACCCCAATATCTCTGACTGTATTAAACACTCCCTCACTGATAACACACCCCAATATCTCTCTCTCTGTATTAAACACTCTCTCACTGATAACACTCCCCAATATCTCTCTCTCTGTATTAAACACTCTCTCACTGATAACACACGCCAATATCTCTCTCTCTGTATTAAACACTCCCTCACTGATAACACACCCCAATATCTCTCTCTGTATTAAACACTCTCTCACTGATAACACACTCCAATATCTCTGTCTGTATTAAACACTCCCTCACTGATAACACACCCCAATATCTCTCTCTCTGTATTAAGCACTCCCTCACTGATAACACACCCCAATATCTCTCTCTGTATTAAACACTCCCTCACTGATAACACACCCCAATATCTCTCTCTGTATTAAACACTCCCTCACTGATAACACACCCCAATATCTCTCTCTCTGTATTAAACACTCTCTCACTGATAACACACCCCAATATCTCTCTCTGTATTAAACACTCCCTCACTGATAACACACCCCAATATCTCTCTCTGTATTAAACACCCCCTCACTGATAACACACCCCAATATCTCTCTCTGTATTAAACACTCCCTCACTGATAACACACCCCAATATCTCTCTCTCTGTATTAAACACTCTCTCACTGATAACACACCCCAATATCTCTGTCTGTATTAAACACTCCCTCACTGGTAACACACCCCAATATCTCTCTCTGTATTAAACACTCCCTCACTGATAACACACCCCAATATCTCTGTCTGTATTAAACACTCTCTCACTGATAACACACCCCAATATCTCTCTCTGTATTAAACACTCTCTCACTGATAACACACCCCAATATCTCTCTCTGTATTAAACACTCCCTCACTGATAACACACCCCAATATCTCTCTCTCTGTATTAAACACTCTCTCACTGATAACACACCCCAATATCTCTGTCTGAATTAAAAACTCCCTCACTGATAACACACCCCAATATCTCTCTCTGTATTAAACACTCCCTCACTGATAACACACCCCAATATCTCTGTCTGTATTAAACACTCCCTCACTGATAACACACCCCAATGTCTCTGTCTGTATTAAACACTCCCTCACTGCTAACACTCCCCAATATCTCTCTCTCTGTATTAAACACTCCCTCACTGATAACACTCCCCAATATCTCTCTCTGTATTAAACACTCTCTCACTGATAACACACCCCAATATCTCTGTCTGTATTAAACACTCCCTCACTGATAACACACCCCAATATCTCTCTCTGTATTAAACACTCCCTCACTGATAACACACCCCAATATCTCTCACTCTGTATTAAACACTCTCTCACTGATAACACACCCCAATATCTCTCTCTGTATTAAACACTCCCTCACTGATAACACACCCCAATATCTCTGTCTGTATTATACACTCTCTCACTGATAACACACCCCAATATCTCTGTCTGTATTAAACACTCCCTCACTGATAACACACCCCAATATTTCTCACTCTGTATTAAACACTCTCTCACTGATAACACACCCCAATATCTCTCTCTCTGTATTAAACACTCCCTCACTGATAACACACCCCAATATCTCTCTCTCTGTATTAAACACTCCCTCACTGATAACACACCCCAATATCTCTCTCTCTGTATTAAACACTCCCTCACTGATAACACACCCCAATATCTCTCTCTCTGTATTAAACACTCCCTCACTGATAACACACCCCAATATCTCTCTCTCTGTATTAAACACTCCCTCACTGATAACACACCCCAATATCTCTGTCTGTATTAAACACTCTCTCACTGATAACTCACCCCAATATCTCTGTCTGTATTAAACACTCCCTCACTGATAACACACCCCAATATCTCTGTCTGTATTAAACACTCCCTCACTGATAACACACCCCAATATCTCTGTCTGTATTAAACACTCTCTCACTGATAACACACCACAATATCTCTGTCTGTATTAAACACTCCCTCACTGATAACACACCCCAATATCTCTGTCTGTATTAAACACTCCCTCACTGATAACACACCCCAATATCTCTCACTCTGTATTAAACACTCCCTCACTGATAACACACCCCAATATCTCTCTCTGTATTAAACACTCCCTCACTGATAACACACCCCAATATCTCAATCTGTATTAAACACTCCCTCACTGATAACACACCCCAATATCTCTCTCTGTATTAAACACTATCTCACTGATAACACACCTCAATATCTCTCTCTCTGTATTAAACACTCCCTCACTGATAACACACCCCAATATCTCTGTCTGTATTAAACACTCTCTCACTGATAACACTCCCCAATATCTCTCTCTCTGTATTAAACACTCCCTCACTGATAACACACCCCAATATCTCTGTCTGTATTAAACACTCTCTCACTGATAACACACACCAATATCTCTCTCTGTATTAAACACTCCCTCACTGATAACACACCCCAATATCTCTCTCTGTATTAAACACTCTCTCACTGATAACTCACCCCAATATCTCTCTCTCTGTATTAAACACTCCCTCACTGAGAACACACCCCAATATCTCTCTCTGTATTAAACACTCCCTCACTGATAACACACCCCAATATCTCTCTCTCTGTATTAAACACTCTCTCACTGATAACACACCCCAATATCTCTGACTGTATTAAACACTCCCTCACTGATAACACACCCCAATATCTCTCTCTCTCTGTATTAAACACTCTCTCACTGATAACACTCCCCAATATCTCTCTCTCTGTATTAAACACTCTCTCACTGATAACACACGCCAATATCTCTCTCTCTGTATTAAACACTCCCTCACTGATAACACACCCCAATATCTCTCTCTGTATTAAACACTCTCTCACTGATAACACACTCCAATATCTCTGTCTGTATTAAACACTCCCTCACTGATAACACACCCCAATATCTCTCTCTCTGTATTAAGCACTCCCTCACTGATAACACACCCCAATATCTCTCTCTGTATTAAACACTCCCTCACTGATAACACACCCCAATATCTCTCTCTGTATTAAACACTCCCTCACTGATAACACACCCCAATATCTCTCTCTCTGTATTAAACACTCTCTCACTGATAACACACCCCAATATCTCTCTCTGTATTAAACAGTCCCTCACTGATAACACACCCCAATATCTCTCTCTGTATTAAACACCCCCTCACTGATAACACACCCCAATATCTCTCTCTGTATTAAACACTCCCTCACTGATAACACACCCCAATATCTCTCTCTCTGTATTAAACACTCTCTCACTGATAACACACCCCAATATCTCTGTCTGTATTAAACACTCCCTCACTGATAACACACCCCAATATCTCTCTCTGTATTAAACACTCCCTCACTGATAACACACCCCAATATCTCTGTCTGTATTAAACACTCTCTCACTGATAACACACCCCAATATCTCTCTCTGTATTAAACACTCTCTCACTGATAACACACCCCAATATCTCTCTCTGTATTAAACACTCCCTCACTGATAACACACCCCAATATCTCTCTCTCTGTATTAAACACTCTCTCACTGATAACACACCCCAATATCTCTGTCTGAATTAAAAACTCCCTCACTGATAACACACCCCAATATCTCTCTCTGTATTAAACACTCCCTCACTGATAACACACCCCAATATCTCTGTCTGTATTAAACACTCCCTCACTGATAACACACCCCAATATCTCTGTCTGTATTAAACACTCCCTCACTGCTAACACTCCCCAATAGCTCTCTCTCTGTATTAAACACTCCCTCACTGATAACACTCCCCAATATCTCTCTCTGTATTAAACACTCTCTCACTGATAACACACCCCAATATCTCTGTCTGTATTAAACACTCCCTCACTGATAACACACCCCAATATCTCTCTCTGTATTAAACACTCCCTCACTGATAACACACCCCAATATCTCTCACTCTGTATTAAACACTCTCTCACTGATAACACACCCCAATATCTCTCTCTGTATTAAACACTCCCTCACTGATAACACACCCCAATATCTCTGTCTGTATTATACACTCTCTCACTGTTAACACACCCCAATATCTCTGTCTGTATTAAACACTCCCTCACTGATAACACACCGCAATATCTCTCACTCTGTATTAAACACTCTCTCACTGATAACACACCCCAATATCTCTCTCTCTGTATTAAACACTCCCTCACTGATAACACACCCCAATATCTCTCTCTCTGTATTAAACACTCCCTCACTGATAACACACCCCAATATCTCTCTCTCTGTATTAAACACTCTCTCACTGATAACACACCCCAATATCTCTCTCTCTGTATTAAACACTCCCTCACTGATAACACACCCCAATATCTCTCTCTGTATTAAACACTCTCTCACTGATAACACACCCCAATATCTCTGTCTGTATTAAACACTCGCTCACTGATAACACACCCCAATATCTCTCTCTGTATTAATCACTCCCTCACTGATAACACACCCCAATATCTCTCTCTCTGTATTAAACACTCTCTCACTGATAACACACCCCAATATCTCTCTCTCTGTATTAAACACTCTCTCACTGATAACACACCCCAATATCACTCTCTGTATTAAACACTCCCTCACTGATAACACACCCCAATATCTCTCTCTCTGTATTAAACACTCCCTCACTGATAACACACCCCAATATCTCTCTCTGTATTAAACACTCTCTCACTGATAACACTCCCCAATATCTCTGTCTGTATTAAACACTCCCTCACTGATAACACACCCCAATATCTCTCACTCTGTATTAAACACTCCCTCACTGATAACACTCCCCAATATCTCTCTCTGTATTAAACACTCTCTCACTGATAACACACCCCAATATCTCTCTCTCTGTATTAAACACTCCCTCACTGATAACACACCCCAATATCTCTCTCTGTATTAAACACTCTCTCACTGATAACACACCCCAATATCTCTCTCTGTATTAAACACTCTCTCACTGATAACACACCCCAATATCTCTCTCTCTGTATTAAACACTCCCTCACTGATAACACACCCCAATATCTCTCACTCTGTATTAAACACTCCCTCACTGATAACACACCCCAATATCTCTCACTCTGTATTAAACACTCTCTCACTGATAACACACCCCAATATCTCTCACTCTGTATTAAACACTCTCTCACTGATAACACACCCCAATATCTCTCTCTCTGTATTAAACACTCTCTCACTGATAACACACCCCAATATCTCTCACTCTGTATTAAACACTCTCTCACTGATAACACACCCCAATATCTCTCTCTCTGTATTAAACACTCTCTCACTGATAACACACCCCAATATCTCTCACTCTGTATTAAACACTCTCTCACTGATAACACACCCCAATATCTCTCTCTCTGTATTAAACACTCCCTCACTGATAACACACCCCAATATCTCTCTCTCTGTATTAAACACTCCCTCACTGATAACACACCCCAATATCTCTGTCTGTATTAAACACTCTCTCACTGATAACACACCCCAATATCTCTGTCTGTATTAAACACTCCCTCACTGATAACACACCCCAATATCTCTGTCTGTATTAAACACTCTCTCACTGATAACACACCCCAATATCTCTGTCTGTATTAAACACTCCCTCACTGATAACACACCCCAATATCTCTCTCTGTATTAAACACTCTCTCACTGATAACACACCCCAATATCTCTCTCTGTATTAAACACTCTCTCACTGATAACACACCCCAATATCTCTCTCTCTGTATTAAACACTCTCTTACTGATGACACACCCCAATATCTCTCTCTGTATTAAACACTCCCTCACTGATAACACACCCCAATATCTCTCTCTGTATTAAACACTCTCTCACTGATAACACACCCCAATATCTCTGTCTGTATTAAACACTCCCTCACTGATAACACACCCCAATATCTCTCTCTGTATTAAACACACCCTCACTGATAACACACCCCAATATCTCTCTCTCTGTATTAAACACTCTCTCACTGATAACACACCCCAATATCTCTCTCTGTATTAAACACTCTCTCACTGATAACACACCCCAATATCTCTCTCTCTGTATTAAACACTCCCACTGATAACACACCCCAATATCTCTCTCTGTATTAAACACTCCCTCACTGATAACACACCCCAATATCTCTCTCTGTATTAAACACTCCCTCACTGATAACACACCCCAATATCTCTCACTCTGTATTAAACACTCTCTCACTGATAACACACCCCAATATCTCTCTCTGTATTAAACACTCCCTCACTGATAACACACCCCAATATCTCTGTCTGTATTAAACACTCCCTCACTGATAACACACCCCAATATCTCTGTCTGTATTAAACACTCCCTCACTGATAACACACCCCAATATTTCTCTCTGTATTAAACACTCCCTCACTGATGACACACCCCAATATCTCTCTCTGTATTAAACACTCTCTCACTGATAACACACCCCAATATCTCTCTCTGTATTAAACACTCTCTCACTGATAACACACCCCAATATCTCTGTCTGTATTAAACACTCCCTCACTGATAACACACCCCAATATCTCTCTCTGTATTAAACACTCCCTCACTGATAACACACCCCAATATCTCTCACTCTGTATTAAACACTCCCTCACTGATAACACACCCCAATATCTCTCTCTGTATTAAACACTCTCTCACTGATAAAACACCACAATATCTCTCTCTCTGTATTAAACACTCCCTCACTGATAACACACCCCAATATCTCTCTCTGTATTAAACACTCTCTCACTGATAACACACCCCAATATCTCTCTCTGTATTAAACAGTCTCTCACTGATAACACACCCCAATATCTCTCTCTGTATTAAACACTCTCTCACTGATAACACACCCCATTATCTCTGTCTGTATTAAACACTCCCTCACTGATAACACACCCCAATATCTCTCCCTGTATTAAACACTCCCTCACTGATAACACACCCCAATATCTCTCTCTCTGTATTAAACACTCTCTCACTGATAACACACCCCAATATCTCTCTCTGTATTAAACACTCTCTCACTGATAACACTCCCCAATATCTCTGTCTGTATTAAACACTCCCTCACTGATACCACACCCCAATATCTCTGTCTGTATTAAACACTCCCTCACTGATAACACACCCCAATATCTCTCACTCTGTATTAAACACTCCCTCACTGATAACACACCCCAATATCTCTCTCTGTATTAAACACTCTCACACTGATAACACACCCCAATATCTCTGTCTGTATTAAACACTCTCTCACTGATAACACACCCCAATATCTCTGTCTGTATTAAACACTCCCTCACTGATAACACACCCCAATATCTCTCACTCTGTATTAAACACTCCCTCACTGATAACACACCCCAATATCTCTGTCTGTATTAAACACTCTCTCACTGATAACACACCCCAATATCTCTGTCTGTATTAAACACTCTCTCACTGATAACACACCCCAATATCTCTGTCTGTATTAAACACTCCCTCACTGATAACACTCCCCAATATCTCTGTCTGTATTAAACACTCCCTCACTGATACCACACCCCAATATCTCTGTCTGTATTAAACACTCTCTCACTGATAACACACCCCAATATCTCTCACTCTGTATTAAACACTCCCTCACTGATAACACACCCCAATATCTCTCTCTGTATTAAACACTCTCTCACTGATAACACACCCCAATATCTCTCTCTGTATTAAACACTCTCTCACTGATAACACACCCCACTATCTCTCTCTCTGTATTAAACACTCCCTCACTGATAACACACCCCAATATCTCTCACTCTGTATTAAACACTCCCTCGCTGATAACACACCCCAATATCTCTCACTCTGTATTAAACACTCTCTCACTGATAACACACCCCAATGTCTCTCTCTCTGTATTAAACACTCCCTCACTGATAACACACCCCAATATCTCTCACTCTGTATTAAACACTCTCTCACTGATAACACACCCCAATATCTCTCACTCTGTATTAAACACTCTCTCACTGATAACACACCGCAATATCTCTGTCTGTATTAAACACTCTCTCACTGATAACACACCCCAATATCTCTCTCTCTGTATTAAACACTCTCTCACTGATAACACACCCCAATATCTCTCACTCTGTATTAAACACTCCCTCACTGATAACACACCCCAATATCTCTCTCTCTGTATTAAACACTCCCTCACTGATAACACACCCCAATATCTCTCTCTCTGTATTAAACACTCCCTCACTGATAACACTCCCCAATATCTCTCTCTCTGTATTAAACACTCCCTCACTGATAACACACCCCAATATCTCTCTCTCTGTATTAAACACTCCCTCACTGATAAGACACCCCAATATCTCTGTCTGTATTAAACACTCTCTCACTGATAACACACCCCCATATCTCTGTCTGTATTAAACACTCCCTCACTGATAACACACCCCAATATCTCTGTCTGTATTAAACACTCTCTCACTGATAACACACCCCAATATCCCTGTCTGTATTAAACACTCCCTCACTGATAACACACGCCAATATCTCTGTCTCTGTATTAAACACTCCCTCACTGATAACACACCCCAATATCTCTCTCTGTATTAAACACTCTCTCACTGATAACACACCCCAATATCTCTCTCTCTGTATTAAACACTCTCTCACTGATAACACACCCCAATATCTCTGTCTGTATTAAACACTCTCTCACTGATAACACACCCCAATATCTCTCTCTGTATTAAACACTCTCTCACTGATAACACACCCCAATATCTCTCTCTCTGTATTAAACACTCTCTCACTGATAACACACCCCAATATCTCTCTCTGTATTAAACACTCTCTCACTGATAACACACCCCAATATCTCTCTCTGTATTAAACACTCTCTCACTGATAACACACCCCAATATCTCTGTCTGTATTAAACACTCCCTCACTGATAACACTCCCCAATATCTCTGTCTGTATTAAACACTCCCTCACTGATACCACACCCCAATATCTCTGTCTGTATTAAACACTCTCTCACTGATAACACACCCCAATATCTCTCACTCTGTATTAAACACTCCCTCACTGATAACACACCCCAATATCTCTCTCTGTATTAAACACTCTCTCACTGATAACACACCCCAATATCTCTCTCTGTATTAAACACTCCCTCACTGATAACACACCCCAATATCTCTCTCTCTGTATTAAACACTCTCTCACTGATAACACTCCCCAATATCTCTGTCTGTATTAAACACTCCCTCACTGATAACACACCCCAATATCTCTCACTCTGTATTAAACACTCCCTCACTGATAACACTCCCCAATATCTCTCTCTGTATTAAACACTCTCTCACTGATAACACACCCCAATATCTCTCTCTCTGTATTAAACACTCCCTCACTGATAACACACCCCAATATCTCTCTCTGTATTAAACACTCTCTCACTGATAACACACCCCACTATCTCTCTCTCTGTATTAAACACTCCCTCACTGATAACACACCCCAATATCTCTCACTCTGTATTAAACACTCCCTCGCTGATAACACACCCCAATATCTCTCACTCTGTATTAAACACTCTCTCACTGATAACACACCCCAATGTCTCTCTCTCTGTATTAAACACTCCCTCACTGATAACACACCCCAATATCTCTCACTCTGTATTAAACACTCTCTCACTGATAACACACCCCAATATCTCTCACTCTGTATTAAACACTCTCTCACTGATAACACACCGCAATATCTCTGTCTGTATTAAACACTCTCTCACTGATAACACACCCCAATATCTCTCTCTCTGTATTAAACACTCTCTCACTGATAACACACCCCAATATCTCTCACTCTGTATTAAACACTCCCTCACTGATAACACACCCCAATATCTCTCTCTCTGTATTAAACACTCCCTCACTGATAACACACCCCAATATCTCTCTCTCTGTATTAAACACTCCCTCACTGATAACACTCCCCAATATCTCTCTCTCTGTATTAAACACTCCCTCACTGATAACACACCCCAATATCTCTCTCTCTGTATTAAACACTCCCTCACTGATAAGACACCCCAATATCTCTGTCTGTATTAAACACTCTCTCACTGATAACACACCCCAATATCTCTGTCTGTATTAAACACTCCCTCACTGATAACACACCCCAATATCTCTGTCTGTATTAAACACTCTCTCACTGATAACACACCCCAATATCCCTGTCTGTATTAAACACTCCCTCACTGATAACACACGCCAATATCTCTGTCTCTGTATTAAACACTCCCTCACTGATAACACACCCCAATATCTCTCTCTGTATTAAACACTCTCTCACTGATAACACACCCCAATATCTCTCTCTCTGTATTAAACACTCTCTCACTGATAACACACCCCAATATCTCTGTCTGTATTAAACACTCTCTCACTGATAACACACCCCAATATCTCTCTCTGTATTAAACACTCTCTCACTGATAACACACCCCAATATCTCTCTCTCTGTATTAAACACTCTCTCACTGATAACACACCCCAATATCTCTCTCTGTATTAAACACTCTCTCACTGATAACACACCCCAATATCTCTCTCTGTATTAAACACTCCCTCACTGATAACACACCCCAATATCTCTCTCTGTATTAAACACACCCTCACTGATAACACACCCCAATATCTCTCTCTCTGTATTAAACACTCTCTCACTGATAACACACCCCAATATCTCTCTCTGTATTAAACACTCTCTCACTGATAACACACCCCAATATCTCTCTCTCTGTATTAAACACTCCCTCACTGATAACACACCCCAATATCTCTCTCTGTATTAAACACTCCCTCACTGATAACACGCCCCAATATCTCTCTCTGTATTAAACACTCCCTCACTAATAACACACCCCAATATCTCTCACTCTGTATTAAACACTCTCTCACTGATAACACACCCCAATATCTCTCTCTGTATTAAACACTCCCTCACTGATAACACACCCCAATATCTCTGTCTGTATTAAACACTCCCTCACTGATAACACACCCCAATATCTCTGTCTGTATTAAACACTCCCTCACTGATAACACACCCCAATATCTCTGTCTGTATTAAACACTCCCTCACTGATAACACGCCCCAATATCTCTCTGTCTGTATTAAACACTCCCTCACTGATAACACACCCCAATATCTCTCTCTGTATTAAACACTCTCTCACTGATAACACACCCCAATATCTCTCTCTGTATTAAACACTCTCTCACTGATAACACACCCCAATATCTCTCTCTGTATTAAACACTCCCTCACTGATAACACACCCCAATATCTCTCACTCTGTATTAAACACTCCCTCACTGATAACACACCCCAATATCTCTCTCTGTATTAAACACTCTCTCACTGATAACACACCCCAATATCTCTCTCTGTATTAAACACTCTCTCACTGATAACACTCCCCAATATCTCTCTCTGTATTAAACACTCCCTCACTGATAACACACCCCAATATCTCTCACTCTGTATTAAACACTCCCTCACTGATAACACACCCCAATATTTCTCTCTGTATTAAACACTCCCGCACTGATAACACACCCCAATATCTCTCTCTGTATTAAACACTCTCTCACTGATAACACACCCCAATATCTCTCTCTGTATTAAACACTCTCTCACTGATAACACACCCCAATATCTCTCTCTGTATTAAACACTCCCTCACTGATCACACACCCCAATATCTCTGTCTGTATTAAACACTCCCTCACTGATAACACACCCCAATATCTCTCTCTGTATTAAACACTCCCTCACTGATAACACACCCCAATATCTCTCACTCTGTATTAAACACTTCCTCACTGATAACACACCCCAATATCTCTCTCTGTATTAAACACTCTCTCACTGATAACACACCCCAATATCTCTCTCTCTGTATTAAACACTCCCTCACTGATAACACACCCCAATATCTCTCTCTGTATTAAACACTCTCTCACTGATAACACACCCCAATATCTCTCTCTGTATTAAACACTCCCTCACTGATAACACACCCCAATATCTCTCTCTGTACTAAACACTCTCTCACTGATAACACACCCCAATATCTCTCTCTGTATTAAACACTCTCTCACTGATAACACACCCCATTATCTCTGTCTGTATTAAACACTCCCTCACTGATAACACACCCCAATATCTCTCTCTGTATTAAACACTCCCTCACTGATAACACACCCCAATATCTCTCTCTCTGTATTAAACACTCTCTCACTGATAACACACCCCAATATCTCTCTCTGTATTAAACACTCTCTCACTGATAACACTCCCCAATATCTCTGTCTGTATTAAACACTCCCTCACTGATAACACACCCCAATATCTCTGTCTGTATTAAACACTCTCTCACTGATAACACACCCCAATATCTCTCACTCTGTATTAAACACTCCCTCACTGATAACACACCCCAATATCTCTCTCTGTATTAAACACTCTCTCACTGATAACACACCCCAATATCTCTGTCTGTATTAAACACTCTCTCACTGATAACACACCCCAATATCTCTCTCTGTATTAAACACTCTCTCACTGATAACACACCACAATATCTCTCTCTGTATTAAACACTCCCTCACTGATAACACACCCCAATATCTCTCTCTGTATTAAACATTTCCTCACTGATAACACACCCCAATATCTCTCTCTGTATTAAACACTCCCTCACTGATAACACACCCCAATATCTCTCTCTCTGTATTAAACACTCCCTCACTGATAACACACCCCAATATCTCTCTGTCTGTATTAAACACTCTCTCACTGATAACACACCCCAATATCTCTCTCTGTATTAAACACTCTCTCACTGATAACACACCCCAAAACCTCTGTCTGTATTAAACACCCCCTCACTGATAACACGCCCCAATATCTCTGTCTGTATTAAACACTCCCTCACTGATAACACACCCCAATATCTCTCTCTGTATTAAACACCCCCTCACTGATAACACACCCCAATATCTCTGTCTGTATTAAACACTCTCTCACTGATAACACACCCCAATATCTCTCTCTGTATTAAACACTCCCTCACTGATAACACACCCCAATATCTCTCTCTGTATTAAACACTCCCTCACTGATAACACACCCCAATATCTCTCTCTGTATTAAACACTCCCTCACTGATAACACACCCCAATATCTCTCTCTGTATTAAACACTCTCTCACTGATAACACACCCCAATATCTCTCTCTGTATTAAACACTCCCTCACTGATAACACACCCCAATATCTCTCTCTGTATTAAACACTCCCTCACTGATAACACACCCCAATATCTCTCTCTGTATTAAACACTCCCTCACTGATAACACACCCCAATATCTCTCTCTGTATTAAACACTCCCTCACTGATAACACACCCCAATATCTCTCTCTGTATTAAACACTCTCTCACTGATAACACACCCCAATATCTCTCTCTCTGTATTAAACACTCCCTCACTGATAACACACCCCAATATCTCTGTCTGTATTAAACACTCCCTCACTGATAACACACCCCAATATCTCTCTCTGTATTAAACACTCTCTCACTGATAACACACCCCAATATCTCTCTCTGTATTAAACATTCTCTCACTGATAACACACCCCAATATCTCTCTCTGTATTAAACACCCCATCACTGATAACACACCCCAATATCTCTGTCTGTATTAAACACTCCCTCACTGATAACACACCCCAATATCTCTGTATTAAACACTCTCTCACTGATAACACACCCCAATATCTCTCTCTGTATTAAACACTCTCTCACTGATAACACACCCCAATATCTCTGTCTGTATTAAACAGTCTCTCACTGATAACACACCCCAATATCTCTGTCTGTATTAAACACTCTCTCACTGATAACACTCCCCAATATCTCTCTCTGTATTAAACACTCCCTCACTGATAACATACCCCAATATCTCTCACTCTGTATTAAACACTCCCTCATTGATAACACACCCCAATATCTCTGTCTGTATTAAACACTCCCTCACTGATAACACACCCCAATATCTCTCTGTCTGTATTAAACACTCTCTCACTGATAACACACCCCAATATCTCTGTCTGTATTAAACACTCCCTCACTGATAACACTCCCCAATATCTCTCTCTGTATTAAACACTCCCTCACTGATAACACACCCCAATATCTCTCTCTGTATTAAACACTCTCTCACTGATAACACACCCCAATATCTCTGTCTGTATTAAACACTCCCTCACTGATAACACACCCCAATATCTCTCTCTGTATTAAACACTCTCTCACTGATAACACACCCCAATATCTCTCTCTGTATTAAACACTCTCTCACTGATAACACACCCCAATATCTCTCTCTCTGTATTAAACACTCCCTCACTGATAACACACCCCAATATCTCTCTCTGTATTAAACACTCCCTCACTGATAACACACCCCAATATCTCTCTCTGTATTAAACACTCCCTCACTAATAACACACCCCAATATCTCTCACTCTGTATTAAACACTCTCTCACTGATAACACACCCCAATATCTCTCACTCTGTATTAAACACTCCCTCACTGATAACACACCCCAATATTTCTCTCTGTATTAAACACTCCCGCACTGATAACACACCCCAATATCTCTCTCTGTATTAAACACTCTCTCACTGATAACACACCCCAATATCTCTCTCTGTATTAAACACTCTCTCACTGATAACACACCCCAATATCTCTCTCTGTATTAAACACTCCCTCACTGATCACACACCCCAATATCTCTGTCTGTATTAAACACTCCCTCACTGATAACACACCCCAATATCTCTCTCTGTATTAAACACTCCCTCACTGATAACACACCCCAATATCTCTCACTCTGTATTAAACACTCCCTCACTGATAACACACCCCAATATCTCTCTCTGTATTAAACACTCTCTCACTGATAACACACCCCAATATCTCTCTCTCTGTATTAAACACTCCCTCACTGATAACACACCCCAATATCTCTCTCTGTATTAAACACTCTCTCACTGATAACACACCCCAATATCTCTCTCTGTATTAAACACTCCCTCACTGATAACACACCCCAATATCTCTCTCTGTACTAAACACTCTCTCACTGATAACACACCCCAATATCTCTCTCTGTATTAAACACTCTCTCACTGATAACACACCCCATTATCTCTGTCTGTATTAAACACTCCCTCACTGATAACACACCCCAATATCTCTCTCTGTATTAAACACTCCCTCACTGATAACACACCCCAATATCTCTCTCTCTGTATTAAACACTCTCTCACTGATAACACACCCCAATATCTCTCTCTGTATTAAACACTCTCTCACTGATAACACTCCCCAATATCTCTGTCTGTATTAAACACTCCCTCACTGATAACACACCCCAATATCTCTGTCTGTATTAAACACTCTCTCACTGATAACACACCCCAATATCTCTCACTCTGTATTAAACACTCCCTCACTGATAACACACCCCAATATCTCTCTCTGTATTAAACACTCTCTCACTGATAACACACCCCAATATCTCTGTCTGTATTAAACACTCTCTCACTGATAACACACCCCAATATCTCTCTCTGTATTAAACACTCTCTCACTGATAACACACCACAATATCTCTCTCTGTATTAAACATTCCCACACTGATAACACACCCCAATATCTCTCTCTGTATTAAACATTTCCTCACTGATAACACACCCCAATATCTCTCTCTGTATTAAACACTCCCTCACTGATAACACACCCCAATATCTCTCTCTCTGTATTAAACACTCCCTCACTGATAACACACCCCAATATCTCTCTGTCTGTATTAAACAGTCTCTCACTGATAACACACCCCAATATCTCTCTCTGTATTAAACACTCTCTCACTGACAACACACCCCAATATCTCTGTCTGTATTAAACACCCCCTCACTGATAACACGCCCCAATATCTCTGTCTGTATTAAACACTCCCTCACTGATAACACACCCCAATATCTCTCTCTGTATTAAACACCCCCTCACTGATAACACACCCCAATATCTCTGTCTGTATTAAACACTCTCTCACTGATAACACACCCCAATATCTCTCTCTGTATTAAACACTCCCTCACTGATAACACACCCCAATATCTCTCTCTGTATTAAACACTCCCTCACTGATAACACACCCCAATATCTCTCTCTGTATTAAACACTCCCTCACTGATAACACACCCCAATATCTCTCTCTGTATTAAACACTCTCTCACTGATAACACACCCCAATATCTCTCTCTGTATTAAACACTCCCTCACTGATAACACACCCCAATATCTCTCTCTGTATTAAACACTCCCTCACTGATAACACACCCCAATATCTCTCTCTGTATTAAACACTCCCTCACTGATAACACACCCCAATATCTCTCTCTGTATTAAACACTCCCTCACTGATAACACACCCCAATATCTCTCTCTGTATTAAACACTCTCTCACTGATAACACACCCCAATATCTCTCTCTCTGTATTAAACACTCCCTCACTGATAACACACCCCAATATCTCTGTCTGTATTAAACACTCCCTCACTGATAACACACCCCAATAGCTCTCTCTGTATTAAACACTCTCTCACTGATAACACACCCCAATATCTCTCTCTGTATTAAACACTCTCTCACTGATAACACACCCCAATATCTCTCTCTGTATTAAACACCCCCTCACTGATAACACACCCCAATATCTCTGTCTGTATTAAACACTCCCTCACTGATAACACACCCCAATATCTCTGTATTAAACACTCTCTCACTGATAACACACCCCAATATCTCTCTCTGTATTAAACACTCTCTCACTGATAACACACCCCAATATCTCTGTCTGTATTAAACAGTCTCTCACTGATAACACACCCCAATATCTCTGTCTGTATTAAACACTCTCTCACTGATAACACTCCCCAATATCTCTCTCTGTATTAAACACTCCCTCACTGATAACACACCCCAATATCTCTCACTCTGTATTAAACACCCCCTCACTGATAACACACCCCAATATCTCTGTCTGTATTAAACACTCCCTCACTGATAACACACCCCAATATCTCTCTCTCTGTATTAAACACTCTCTCACTGATAACACACCCCAATATCTCTGTCTGTATTAAACACTCCCTCACTGATAACACTCCCCAATATCTCTCTCTGTATTAAACACTCCCTCACTGATAACACACCCCAATATCTCTCTCTGTATTAAACACTCTCTCACTGATAACACACCCCAATATCTCTGTCTGTATTAAACACTCCCTCACTGATAACACACCCCAATATCTCTCTCTGTATTAAACACTCTCTCACTGATAACACACCCCAATATCTCTCTCTGTATTAAACACTCTCTCACTGATAACACACCCCAATATCTCTCTCTCTGTATTAAACACTCCCTCACTGATAACACACCCCAATATCTCTCTCTGTATTAAACACTCCCTCACTGATAACACACCCCAATATCTCTCTCTGTATTAAACACTCCCTCACTAATAACACACCCCAATATCTCTCACTCTGTATTAAACACTCTCTCACTGATAACACACCCCAATATCTCTCTCTGTATTAAACACTCCCTCACTGATAACACACCCCAATATCTCTGTCTGTATTAAACACTCCCTCACTGATAACACACCCCAATATCTCTGTCTGTATTAAACACTCCCTCACTGATAACACACCCCAATATCTCTGTCTGTATTAAACACTCCCTCACTGATAACACACCCCAATATCTCTCTGTCTGTATTAAACACTCCCTCACTGATAACACACCCCAATATCTCTCTCTGTATTAAACACTCTCTCACTGATAACACACCCCAATATCTCTCTCTGTATTAAACACTCTCTCACTGATAACACACCCCAATATCTCTCTCTGTATTAAACACTCCCTCACTGATAACACACCCCAATATCTCTCACTCTGTATTAAACACTCCCTCACTGATAACACACCCCAATATCTCTCTCTGTATTAAACACTCTCTCACTGATAACACACCCCAATATCTCTCTCTGTATTAAACCGACTCTCACTGATAACACACCCCAATATCTCTCTCTCTGTATTAAACACTCCCTCACTGATAACACACCCCAATATCTCTCTCTGTATTAAACACTCCCTCACTGATAACACACCCCAATATCTCTCTGTCTGTATTAAACACTCCCTCACTAATAACACACCCCAATATCTCTCACTCTGTATTAAACACTCTCTCACTGATAACACACCCCAATATCTCTCTCTGTATTAAACACTCCCTCACTGATAACACACCCCAATATCTCTGTCTGTATTAAACACTCCCTCACTGATAACACACCCCAATATCTCTGTCTGTATTAAACACTCCCTCACTGATAACACACCCCAATATCTCTGTCTGTATTAAACACTCCCTCACTGATAACACACCCCAATATCTCTCTGTCTGTATTAAACACTCCCTCACTGATAACACACCCCAATATCTCTCTCTGTATTAAACACTCTCTCACTGATAACACACCCCAATATCTCTCTCTGTATTAAACACTCTCTCACTGATAACACACCCCAATATCTCTCTCTGTATTAAACACTCCCTCACTGATAACACACCCCAATATCTCTCACTCTGTATTAAACACTCCCTCACTGATAACACACCCCAATATCTCTCTGTCTGTATTAAACACTCTCTCACTGATAACACTCCCCAATATCTCTCTCTGTATTAAACACTCCCTCACTGATAACACACCCCAATATCTCTCACTCTGTATTAAACACTCCCTCACTGATAACACACCCCAATATTTCTCTCTGTATTAAACACTCCCTCACTGATAACACACCCCAATATCTCTCTCTGTATTAAACACTCTCTCACTGATAACACACCCCAATATCTCTCTCTGTATTAAACTCTCTCTCACTGATAACACACCCCAATATCTCTCTCTGTATTAAACACTCCCTCACTGATCACACACCCCAATATCTCTGTCTGTATTAAACACTCCCTCACTGATAACACACCCCAATATCTCTCTCTGTATTAAACACTCCCTCACTGATAACACACCCCAATATCTCTCACTCTGTATTAAACACTCCCTCACTGATAACACACCCCAATATCTCTCTCTGTATTAAACACTCTCTCACTGATAACACACCCCAATATCTCTCTCTCTGTATTAAACACTCCCTCACTGATAACACACCCCAATATCTCTCTCTGTATTAAACACTCTCTCACTGATAACACACCCCAATATCTCTCTCTGTATTAAACACTCTCTCACTGATAACACACCCCAATATCTCTCTCTGTATTAAACACTCTCTCACTGATAACACACCCCATTATCTCTGTCTGTGTTAAACACTCCCTCACTGATAACACACCCCAATATCTCTCTCTGTATTAAACACTCCCTCACTGATAACACACCCCAATATCTCTCTCTGTATTAAACACTCTCTCACTGATAACACACCCCAATATCTCTCTCTGTATTAAACACTCTCTCACTGATAACACTCCCCAATATCTCTGTCTGTATTAAACACTCCCTCACTGATAACACACCCCAATATCTCTCTCTGTATTAAACACTCTCTCACTGATAACACACCCCAATATCTCTCTCTGTATTAAACACTCTCTCACTGATAACACACCCCATTATCTCTGTCTGTGTTAAACACTCCCTCACTGATAACACACCCCAATATCTCTCTCTGTATTAAACACTCCCTCACTGATAACACACCCCAATATCTCTCTCTGTATTAAACACTCTCTCACTGATAACACACCCCAATATCTCTCTCTGTATTAAACACTCTCTCACTGATAACACACCCCAATATCTCTGTCTGTATTAAACACTCTCTCACTGATAACACACCCCAATATCTCTCTCTGTATTAAACACTCCCTCACTGATAACACACCCCAATATCTCTCACTCTGTATTAAACACTCTCTCACTGATAACACACCCCAATATCTCTCTCTGTATTAAACACTCCCTCACTGATAACACACCCCAATATCTCTCTCTGTATTAAACATTTCCTCACTGAAAACACACCCCAATATCTCTCTCTGTATTAAACACTCCCTCACTGATAACACACCCCAATATCTCTCTCTCTGTATTAAACACTCCCTCACTGATAACACACCCCAATATCTCTCTGTCTGTATTAAACACACTCTCACTGATAACACACCCCAATATCTCTCTCTGTATTAAACACTCTCTGACTGATAACACACCCCAATATCTCTGTCTGTATTAAACACCCCCTCACTGATAACACACCCCAATATCTCTGTCTGTATTAAACACTCCCTCACTGATAACACACCCCAATATCTCTCTCTGTATTAAACACCCCCTCACTGATAACACACCCCAATATCTGTGTCTGTATTAAACACTCTCTCACTGATAACACACCCCAATATCTCTCTCTGTATTAAACACTCCCTCACTGATAACACACCCCAATATCTCTCTCTGTATTAAACACTCCCTCACTGATAACACACCCCAATATCTCTGTCTGTATTAAACACTCCCTCACTGATAACACACCCCAATATCTCTCTCTGTATTAAACACTCTCTCACTGATAACACACCCCAATATCTCTCTCTGTATTAAACACTCTCTCACTGATAACACACCCCAATATCTCTCTCTGTATTAAACACTCCCTCACTGATAACACACCCCAATATCTCTCTCTGTATTAAACACTCCCTCACTGATAACACACCCCAATATCTCTCTCTGTATTAAACACTCCCTCACTGATAACACACCCCAATATCTCTCTCTGTATTAAACACTCCCTCACTGATAACACACCCCAATATCTCTCTCTGTATTAAACACTCTCTCACTGATAACACACCCCAATATCTCTGTCTGTATTAAACACTCTCTCACTGATAACACACCCCAATATCTCTCTCTGTATTAAACACTCTCTCACTGATAACACACCCCAATATCTCTGTCTGTATTAAACACTCCCTCACTGATAACACACCCCAATATCTCTGTCTGTATTAAACACTCTCTCACTGATAACACACCCCAATATCTCTCTCTGTATTAAACACTCTCTCACTGATAACACACCCCAATATCTCTGTCTGTATTAAACACTCTCTCACTGATAACACACCCCAATATCTCTGTCTGTATTAAACACTCCCTCACTGATAACACACCCCAATATCTCTGTCTGTATTAAAGACTCTCTCACTGATAACACACCCCAATATCTCTGTCTGTATTAAACACTCTCTCACTGACAACACACCCCAATATCTCTCTCTGTATTAAACACTCTCTGACTGATAACACACCCCAATATCTCTCTCTCTGTATTAAACACTCTCTCACTGATAACACTCCCCAATATCTCTGTCTGTATTAAACACTCTCTCACTGATAACACTCCCCAATATCTCTGTCTGTATTAAACACTCCCTCACTGATAACACACCCCAATATCTCTGTCTGTATTAAACACTCTCTCACTGATAACACACCCCAATATCTCTCTCTCTGTATTAAACACTCTCTCACTGATAACACTCCCCAATATCTCTCTCTCTGTATTAAACATTCTCTCACTGATAACACACCCCAATATCTCTGTCTGTATTAAACACTCTCTCACTGATACCACTCCCCAATATCTCTCTCTGTATTAAACACTCCCTCACTGATAACACACCCCAATATCTCTGTCTGTATTAAACACTCTCTCACTGATAACACACTCAAATATCTCTCCCTGTATTAAACACTCTCTCACTGATAACACACCCCAATATCTCTGTCTGTATTAAACACTCCCTCACTGATAACACACCGCAATATCTCTGTCTCTGTATTAAACACTCTCTCACTGATAACACACCCCAATATCTCTGTCTGTATTAAACACTCCCTCACTGATAACACACCCCAATATCTCTCCCTGTATTAAACACTCTCTCACTGATAACACACCCCAATATCTCTGTCTGTATTAAACACTCTCTCACTGATAACACTCCCCAATATCTCTGTCTGTATTAAACACTCCCTCACTGATAACACTCCCCAATATCTCTCTCTCTGTATTAAACACTCCCTCACTGATAACACACCCCAATATCTCTCTCTCTGTATTAAACACTCTCTCACTGATAACACACCCCAATATCTCTGTCTGTATTAAACACTCTCTCACTGATAACACTCCCCAATATCTCTCCCTGTATTAAACACTCTCTCACTGATAACACACACCAATATCTCTCTCTCTGTATTAAACACTCCCTCACTGATAACACACCCCAATATCTCTGTCTGTATTAAACACTCCCTCACTGATAACACACCCCAATATCTCTGTCTGTATTAAACACTCTCTCACTGATAACACACCCCAATATCTCTCCCTGTATTAAACACTCCCTCACTGATAACACTCCCCAATATCTCTCCCTGTATTAAACACTCCCTCACTGATAACACTCCCCAATATCTCTCTCTGTATTAAACACTCCCTCACTGATAACACTCCCCAATATCTCTCTCTGTATTAAACACTCCCTCACTGATCACACCCCCCAATATCTCTCTCTGTATTAAACACTCCCTCACTGATAACACACCCCAATATCTCTGTCTGTATTAAACACTCCCTCACTGATAACACCCCCCAATATCTCTCTCTCTGTATTAAACACTCTCTCACTGATAACACACCCCAATATCTCTCTCTCTGTATTAAACACTCTCTCACTGATAACACACCCCAATATCTCTGTCTGTATTAAACACTCCCTCACTGATAACACACCCCAATATCTCTCTCTCTGTATTAAACACTCCCTCACTGATAACACACCCCAATATCTCTGTCTGTATTAAACACTCTCTCACTGATAACACACCCCAATATCTCTCTGTCTGTATTAAACACTCCCTCACTGATAACACTCCCCAATATCTCTGTCTGTTTTAAACACTCCCTCACTGATAACACTCCCCAATATCTCTCTCTGTATTAAACACTCTCTCACTGATAACACACCCCAATATCTCTCTCTCTGTATTAAACACTCTCTCACTGATAACACACCCCAATATCTCTCTCTCTGTATTAAACACTCTCTCACTGATAACACTCCCCAATATCTCTCTCTCTGTATTAAACACTCTCTCACTGATAACACACCCCAATATCTCTCTCTGTATTAAACACTCTCTCACTGATAACACACCCCAATATCTCTCTCTCTGTATTAAACACTCTCTCACTGATAACACTCCCCAATATCTCTCTCTCTGTATTAAACACTCTCTCACTGATAACACACCCCAATATCTCTCTCTCTGTATTAAACACTCCCTCACTGATAACACTCCCCAATATCTCTCTCTCTGTATTAAACACTCTCTCACTGATAACACACCCCAATATCTCTCTCTGTATTAAACGCTCCCTCACTGATAACACACCCCAATATCTCTGTCTGTATTAAACACTCCCTCACTGATAACACACCCCAATATCTCTCTCTGTATTAAACACTCTCTCACTGATAACACACCCCAATATCTCTGTCTGTATTAAACACTCTCTCACTGATAACACTCCCCAATATCTCTCTCTCTGTATTAAACACTCTCTCACTGATAACACACCCCAATATCTCTCTCTGTATTAAACACTCCCTCACTGATAACACACCCCAATATCTCTGTCTGTATTAAACATTCTCTCACTGATAACACACCCCAATATCTCTGTCTGTATTAAACACTCCCTCACTGATAACACACCCCAATATCTCTCTCTGTATTAAACACTCCCTCACTGATAACACACCCCAATATCTCTCTCTGTATTAAACACTCCCTCACTGATAACACACCCCAATATCTCTCTCTGTATTAAACACTCCCTCACTGATAACACACCCCAATATCTCTGTCTGTATTAAACACTCTCTCACTGATAACACACCCCAATATCTCTCTCTCTGTATTAAACACTCCCTCACTGATAACACACCCCAATATCTCTCTCTGTATTAAACACTCCCTCACTGATAACACACCCCAATATCTCTCTCTCTGTATTAAACACTCTCTCACTGATAACACACCCCAATATCTCTCTCTGTATTAAACACTCCCTCACTGATAACACACCCCAATATCTCTCTCTGTATTAAACACTCCCTCACTGATAACACACCCCAATATCTCTCTTTCTGTATTAAACACTCTCTCACTGATAACACACCCCAATATCTCTGTCTGTATTAAACACTCCCTCACTGATAACACACCCCAATATCTCTCTCTCTGTATTAAACACTCCCTCACTGATAACACACCCCAATATCTCTCACTCTGTATTAAACACTCTGTCACTGATAACACACCCCAATATCTCTCTCTCTGTATTAAACACTCCCTCACTGATAACACACCCCAATATTTCTCTCTGTATTAAACACTCCCTCACTGATAACACACCCCAATATCTCTCTCTGTATTAAACACTCCCTCACTGATAACACACCCCAATATCTCTCTCTGTATTAAACACTCCCTCACTGATAACACACCCCAATATCTCTCTCTCTGTATTAAACACTCTCTCACTGATAACACACCCCAATATCTCTCTCTGTATTAAACACTCCCTCACTGATAACACACCCCAATATCTCTCTCTGTATTAAACACTCCCTCACTGATAACACACCCCAATATCTCTCTCTCTGTATTAAACACTCTCTCACTGATAACACTCCCCAATATCTCTGTCTGTATTAAACACTCCCTCACTGATAACACACCCCAATATCTCTCTCTCTGTATTAAACACTCCCTCACTGATAACACACCCCAATATCTCTCACTCTGTATTAAACACTCCCTCACTGATAACACACCCCAATATCTCTCTCTCTGTATTAAACACTCTCTCACTGATAACACACCCCAATATCTCTCTCTCTGTATTAAACACTCTCTCACTGAAAACACACCCCAATATCTCTCACTGTTTTAAACACTCTCTCACTGATAACACACCCCAATATCTCTCTCTGTATTAAACACTCCCTCACTGATAACACACCCCAATATCTCTGTCTGTATTAAACACTCCCTCACTGATAACACACCCCAATATCTCTCTCTCTGTATTAAACACTCTCTCACTGATAACACACCCCAATATCTCTCTCTCTGTATTAAACACTCTCTCACTGATAACACACCCCAATATCTCTCACTGTATTAAACACTCTCTCACTGATAACACACCCCAATATCTCTCTCTGTATTAAACACTCTCTCACTGATAACACACCCCAATATCTCTCTCTCTGTATTAAACACTCTCTCACTGATAACACTCCCCAATATCTCTGTCTGTATTAAACACTTCCTCACTGATAACACACCCCAATATCTCTGTCTGTATTAAACACTCCCTCACTGATAACACTCCCCAATATCTCTCTCTCTGTATTAAACACTCTCTCACTGATAACACACCCCAATATCTCTGTCTGTATTAAACACTCTCTCACTGATAACACACCCCAATATCTCTCTCTCTGTATTAAACACTCCCTCACTGATAACACACCCCAATATCTCTCTCTCTGTATTAAACACTCTCTCACTGATAACACACCCCAATATCTCTCTCTGTATTAAACACTCCCTCACTGATAACACACCCCAATATCTCTCTCTCTGTATTAAACACTCTCTCACTGATAACACACCCCAATATCTCTCACTCTGTATTAAACACTCTCTCACTGATAACACACCCCAATATCTCTCTCTGTATTAAACACTCCCTCACTGATAACACACCCCAATATCTCTCTCTCTGTATTAAACACTCTCTCACTGATAACACACCCCAATATCTCTCACTGTATTAAACACTCTCTCACTGATAACACACCCCAATATCTCTCTCTCTGTATTAAACACTCTCTCACTGATAACACTCTCCAATATCTCTCTCTCTGTATTAAACACTCCCTCACTGATAACACACCCCAATATCTCTCTCTCTGTATTAAACACTCTCTCACTGATAACACACCCCAATATCTCTCTCTGTATTAAACACTCTCTGACTGATAACACACCCCAATATCTCTCTCTGTATTAAACACTCCCTCACTGATAACACACCCCAATATCTCTGTCTGTATTAAACACTCCCTCACTGATAACACACCCCAATATCTCTCTCTGTATTAAACACTCTCTCACTGATAACACACCCCAATATCTCTCTCTGTATTAAACACTCTCTCACTGATAACACACCCCAATATCTCTGTCTGTATTAAACACTCCCTCACTGATAACACACCCCAATATCTCTCTCTGTATTAAACACTCCCTCACTGATAACACACCCCAATATCTCTGTCTGTATTAAACATTCTCTCACTGATAACACACCCCAATATCTCTGTCTGTATTAAACACTCCCTCACTGATAACACACCCCAATATCTCTCTCTGTATTAAACACTCCCTCACTGATAACACACCCCAATATCTCTCTCTGTATTAAACACTCCCTCACTGATAACACACCCCAATATCTCTCTCTGTATTAAACACTCCCTCACTGATAACACACCCCAATATCTCTGTCTGTATTAAACACTCTCTCACTGATAACACACCCCAATATCTCTCTCTCTGTATTAAACACTCCCTCACTGATAACACACCCCAATATCTCTCTCTGTATTAAACACTCCCTCACTGATAACACACCCCAATATCTCTCTCTCTGTATTAAACACTCTCTCACTGATAACACACCCCAATATCTCTCTCTGTATTAAACACTCCCTCACTGATAACACACCCCAATATCTCTCTCTGTATTAAACACTCCCTCACTGATAACACACCCCAATATCTCTCTTTCTGTATTAAACACTCTCTCACTGATAACACACCCCAATATCTCTGTCTGTATTAAACACTCCCTCACTGATAACACACCCCAATATCTCTCTCTCTGTATTAAACACTCCCTCACTGATAACACACCCCAATATCTCTCACTCTGTATTAAACACTCTCTCACTGATAACACACCCCAATATCTCTCTCTCTGTATTAAACACTCCCTCACTGATAACACACCCCAATATTTCTCTCTGTATTAAACACTCCCTCACTGATAACACACCCCAATATCTCTCTCTGTATTAAACACTCCCTCACTGATAACACACCCCAATATCTCTCTCTGTATTAAACACTCCCTCACTGATAACACACCCCAATATCTCTCTCTCTGTATTAAACACTCTCTCACTGATAACACACCCCAATATCTCTCTCTGTATTAAACACTCCCTCACTGATAACACACCCCAATATCTCTCTCTGTATTAAACACTCCCTCACTGATAACACACCCCAATATCTCTCTCTCTGTATTAAACACTCTCTCACTGATAACACTCCCCAATATCTCTGTCTGTATTAAACACTCCCTCACTGATAACACACCCCAATATCTCTCTCTCTGTATTAAACACTCCCTCACTGATAACACACCCCAATATCTCTCACTCTGTATTAAACACTCCCTCACTGATAACACACCCCAATATCTCTCTCTCTGTATTAAACACTCTCTCACTGATAACACACCCCAATATCTCTCTCTCTGTATTAAACACTCTCTCACTGAAAACACACCCCAATATCTCTCACTGTTTTAAACACTCTCTCACTGATAACACACCCCAATATCTCTCTCTGTATTAAACACTCCCTCACTGATAACACACCCCAATATCTCTGTCTGTATTAAACACTCCCTCACTGATAACACACCCCAATATCTCTCTCTCTGTATTAAACACTCTCTCACTGATAACACACCCCAATATCTCTCTCTCTGTATTAAACACTCTCTCACTGATAACACACCCCAATATCTCTCACTGTATTAAACACTCTCTCACTGATAACACACCCCAATATCTCTCTCTGTATTAAACACTCTCTCACTGATAACACACCCCAATATCTCTCTCTCTGTATTAAACACTCTCTCACTGATAACACTCCCCAATATCTCTGTCTGTATTAAACACTCCCTCACTGATAACACACCCCAATATCTCTGTCTGTATTAAACACTCCCTCACTGATAACACTCCCCAATATCTCTCTCTCTGTATTAAACACTCTCTCACTGATAACACACCCCAATATCTCTGTCTGTATTAAACACTCTCTCACTGATAACACACCCCAATATCTCTCTCTCTGTATTAAACACTCCCTCACTGATAACACACCCCAATATCTCTCTCTCTGTATTAAACACTCTCTCACTGATAACACACCCCAATATCTCTCTCTGTATTAAACACTCCCTCACTGATAACACACCCCAATATCTCTCTCTCTGTATTAAACACTCTCTCACTGATAACACACCCCAATATCTCTCACTCTGTATTAAACACTCTCTCACTGATAACACACCCCAATATCTCTCTCTGTATTAAACACTCCCTCACTGATAACACACCCCAATATCTCTCTCTCTGTATTAAACACTCTCTCACTGATAACACACCCCAATATCTCTCACTGTATTAAACACTCTCTCACTGATAACACACCCCAATATCTCTCTCTCTGTATTAAACACTCTCTCACTGATAACACTCTCCAATATCTCTCTCTCTGTATTAAACACTCCCTCACTGATAACACACCCCAATATCTCTCTCTCTGTATTAAACACTCTCTCACTGATAACACACCCCAATATCTCTCTCTGTATTAAACACTCTCTGACTGATAACACACCCCAATATCTCTCTCTGTATTAAACACTCCCTCACTGATAACACACCCCAATATCTCTGTCTGTATTAAACACTCCCTCACTGATAACACACCCCAATATCTCTCTCTGTATTAAACACTCTCTCACTGATAACACACCCCAATATCTCTCTCTGTATTAAACACTCCCTCACTGATAACACACCCCAATATCTCTCTCTCTGTATTAAACACTCCCTCACTGATAACACACCCCAATATCTCTCTGTCTGTATTAAACAGTCTCTCACTGATAACACACCCCAATATCTCTCTCTGTATTAAACACTCTCTCACTGACAACACACCCCAATATCTCTGTCTGTATTAAACACCCCCTCACTGATAACACGCCCCAATATCTCTGTCTGTATTAAACACTCCCTCACTGATAACACACCCCAATATCTCTCTCTGTATTAAACACCCCCTCACTGATAACACACCCCAATATCTCTGTCTGTATTAAACACTCTCTCACTGATAACACACCCCAATATCTCTCTCTGTATTAAACACTCCCTCACTGATAACACACCCCAATATCTCTCTCTGTATTAAACACTCCCTCACTGATAACACACCCCAATATCTCTCTCTGTATTAAACACTCCCTCACTGATAACACACCCCAATATCTCTCTCTGTATTAAACACTCTCTCACTGATAACACACCCCAATATCTCTCTCTGTATTAAACACTCCCTCACTGATAACACACCCCAATATCTCTCTCTGTATTAAACACTCCCTCACTGATAACACACCCCAATATCTCTCTCTGTATTAAACACTCCCTCACTGATAACACACCCCAATATCTCTCTCTGTATTAAACACTCCCTCACTGATAACACACCCCAATATCTCTCTCTGTATTAAACACTCTCTCACTGATAACACACCCCAATATCTCTCTCTCTGTATTAAACACTCCCTCACTGATAACACACCCCAATATCTCTGTCTGTATTAAACACTCCCTCACTGATAACACACCCCAATAGCTCTCTCTGTATTAAACACTCTCTCACTGATAACACACCCCAATATCTCTCTCTGTATTAAACACTCTCTCACTGATAACACACCCCAATATCTCTCTCTGTATTAAACACCCCCTCACTGATAACACACCCCAATATCTCTGTCTGTATTAAACACTCCCTCACTGATAACACACCCCAATATCTCTGTATTAAACACTCTCTCACTGATAACACACCCCAATATCTCTCTCTGTATTAAACACTCTCTCACTGATAACACACCCCAATATCTCTGTCTGTATTATACAGTCTCTCACTGATAACACACCCCAATATCTCTGTCTGTATTAAACACTCTCTCACTGATAACACTCCCCAATATCTCTCTCTGTATTAAACACTCCCTCACTGATAACACACCCCAATATCTCTCACTCTGTATTAAACACCCCCTCACTGATAACACACCCCAATATCTCTGTCTGTATTAAACACTCCCTCACTGATAACACACCCCAATATCTCTCTCTCTGTATTAAACACTCTCTCACTGATAACACACCCCAATATCTCTGTCTGTATTAAACACTCCCTCACTGATAACACTCCCCAATATCTCTCTCTGTATTAAACACTCCCTCACTGATAACACACCCCAATATCTCTCTCTGTATTAAACACTCTCTCACTGATAACACACCCCAATATCTCTGTCTGTATTAAACACTCCCTCACTGATAACACACCCCAATATCTCTCTCTGTATTAAACACTCTCTCACTGATAACACACCCCAATATCTCTCTCTGTATTAAACACTCTCTCACTGATAACACACCCCAATATCTCTCTCTCTGTATTAAACACTCCCTCACTGATAACACACCCCAATATCTCTCTCTGTATTAAACACTCCCTCACTGATAACACACCCCAATATCTCTCTCTGTATTAAACACTCCCTCACTAATAACACACCCCAATATCTCTCACTCTGTATTAAACACTCTCTCACTGATAACACACCCCAATATCTCTCTCTGTATTAAACACTCCCTCACTGATAACACACCCCAATATCTCTGTCTGTATTAAACACTCCCTCACTGATAACACACCCCAATATCTCTGTCTGTATTAAACACTCCCTCACTGATAACACACCCCAATATCTCTGTCTGTATTAAACACTCCCTCACTGATAACACACCCCAATATCTCTCTGTCTGTATTAAACACTCCCTCACTGATAACACACCCCAATATCTCTCTCTGTATTAAACACTCTCTCACTGATAACACACCCCAATATCTCTCTCTGTATTAAACACTCTCTCACTGATAACACACCCCAATATCTCTCTCTGTATTAAACACTCCCTCACTGATAACACACCCCAATATCTCTCACTCTGTATTAAACACTCCCTCACTGATAACACACCCCAATATCTCTCTCTGTATTAAACACTCTCTCACTGATAACACACCCCAATATCTCTCTCTGTATTAAACACTCTCTCACTGATAACACACCCCAATATCTCTCTCTCTGTATTAAACACTCCCTCACTGATAACACACCCCAATATCTCTCTCTGTATTAAACACTCCCTCACTGATAACACACCCCAATATCTCTCTGTCTGTATTAAACACTCCCTCACTAATAACACACCCCAATATCTCTCACTCTGTATTAAACACTCTCTCACTGATAACACACCCCAATATCTCTCTCTGTATTAAACACTCCCTCACTGATAACACACCCCAATATCTCTGTCTGTATTAAACACTCCCTCACTGATAACACACCCCAATATCTCTGTCTGTATTAAACACTCCCTCACTGATAACACACCCCAATATCTCTGTCTGTATTAAACACTCCCTCACTGATAACACACCCCAATATCTCTCTGTCTGTATTAAACACTCCCTCACTGATAACACACCCCAATATCTCTCTCTGTATTAAACACTCTCTCACTGATAACACACCCCAATATCTCTCTCTGTATTAAACACTCTCTCACTGATAACACACCCCAATATCTCTCTCTGTATTAAACACTCCCTCACTGATAACACACCCCAATATCTCTCACTCTGTATTAAACACTCCCTCACTGATAACACACCCCAATATCTCTCTGTCTGTATTAAACACTCTCTCACTGATAACACTCCCCAATATCTCTCTCTGTATTAAACACTCCCTCACTGATAACACACCCCAATATCTCTCACTCTGTATTAAACACTCCCTCACTGATAACACACCCCAATATTTCTCTCTGTATTAAACACTCCCTCACTGATAACACACCCCAATATCTCTCTCTGTATTAAACACTCTCTCACTGATAACACACCCCAATATCTCTCTCTGTATTAAACTCTCTCTCACTGATAACACACCCCAATATCTCTCTCTGTATTAAACACTCCCTCACTGATCACACACCCCAATATCTCTGTCTGTATTAAACACTCCCTCACTGATAACACACCCCAATATCTCTCTCTGTATTAAACACTCCCTCACTGATAACACACCCCAATATCTCTCACTCTGTATTAAACACTCCCTCACTGATAACACACCCCAATATCTCTCTCTGTATTAAACACTCTCTCACTGATAACACACCCCAATATCTCTCTCTCTGTATTAAACACTCCCTCACTGATAACACACCCCAATATCTCTCTCTGTATTAAACACTCTCTCACTGATAACACACCCCAATATCTCTCTCTGTATTAAACACTCTCTCACTGATAACACACCCCAATATCTCTCTCTGTATTAAACACTCTCTCACTGATAACACACCCCATTATCTCTGTCTGTGTTAAACACTCCCTCACTGATAACACACCCCAATATCTCTCTCTGTATTAAACACTCCCTCACTGATAACACACCCCAATATCTCTCTCTGTATTAAACACTCTCTCACTGATAACACACCCCAATATCTCTCTCTGTATTAAACACTCTCTCACTGATAACACTCCCCAATATCTCTGTCTGTATTAAACACTCCCTCACTGATAACACACCCCAATATCTCTGTCTTTATTAAACACTCTCTCACTGATAACACACCCCAATATCTCTCACTCTGTATTAAACACTCCCTCACTGATAACACACCCCAATATCTCTCTCTGTATTAAACACTCTCTCACTGATAACACACCCCAATATCTCTGTCTGTATTAAACACTCTCTCACTGATAACACACCCCAATATCTCTCTCTGTATTAAACACTCCCTCACTGATAACACACCCCAATATCTCTCTCTCTGTATTAAACACTCCCTCACTGATAACACACCCCAATATCTCTCTCTGTATTAAACACTCTCTCACTGATAACACACCCCAATATCTCTCTCTGTATTAAACACTCTCTCACTGATAACACACCCCAATATCTCTCTCTGTATTAAACACTCTCTCACTGATAACACACCCCAATATCTCTGTCTGTATTAAACACTCTCTCACTGATAACACACCCCAATATCTCTCTCTGTATTAAACACTCCCTCACTGATAACACACCCCAATATCTCTCACTCTGTATTAAACACTCTCTCACTGATAACACACCCCAATATCTCTCTCTGTATTAAACACTCCCTCACTGATAACACACCCCAATATCTCTCTCTGTATTAAACATTTCCTCACTGATAACACACCCCAATATCTCTCTCTGTATTAAACACTCCCTCACTGATAACACACCCCAATATCTCTCTCTCTGTATTAAACACTCCCTCACTGATAACACACCCCAATATCTCTCTGTCTGTATTAAACACACTCTCACTGATAACACACCCCAATATCTCTCTCTGTATTAAACACTCTCTGACTGATAACACACCCCAATATCTCTGTCTGTATTAAACACCCCCTCACTGATAACACACCCCAATATCTCTGTCTGTATTAAACACTCCCTCACTGATAACACACCCCAATATCTCTCTCTGTATTAAACACCCCCTCACTGATAACACACCCCAATATCTGTGTCTGTATTAAACACTCTCTCACTGATAACACACCCCAATATCTCTCTCTGTATTAAACACTCCCTCACTGATAACACACCCCAATATCTCTCTCTGTATTAAACACTCCCTCACTGATAACACACCCCAATATCTCTGTCTGTATTAAACACTCCCTCACTGATAACACACCCCAATATCTCTCTCTGTATTAAACACTCTCTCACTGATAACACACCCCAATATCTCTCTCTGTATTAAACACTCTCTCACTGATAACACACCCCAATATCTCTCTCTGTATTAAACACTCCCTCACTGATAACACACCCCAATATCTCTCTCTGTATTAAACACTCCCTCACTGATAACACACCCCAATATCTCTCTCTGTATTAAACACTCCCTCACTGATAACACACCCCAATATCTCTCTCTGTATTAAACACTCCCTCACTGATAACACACCCCAATATCTCTCTCTGTATTAAACACTCTCTCACTGATAACACACCCCAATATCTCTGTCTGTATTAAACACTCTCTCACTGATAACACACCCCAATATCTCTCTCTGTATTAAACACTCTCTCACTGATAACACACCCCAATATCTCTGTCTGTATTAAACACTCCCTCACTGATAACACACCCCAATATCTCTGTCTGTATTAAACACTCTCTCACTGATAACACACCCCAATATCTCTCTCTGTATTAAACACTCTCTCACTGATAACACACCCCAATATCTCTGTCTGTATTAAACACTCTCTCACTGATAACACACCCCAATATCTCTGTCTGTATTAAACACTCCCTCACTGATAACACACCCCAATATCTCTGTCTGTATTAAACACTCTCTCACTGATAACACACCCCAATATCTCTGTCTGTATTAAACACTCTCTCACTGATAACACACCCCAATATCTCTCTCTGTATTAAACACTCTCTGACTGATAACACACCCCAATATCTCTCTCTCTGTATTAAACACTCTCTCACTGATAACACTCCCCAATATCTCTGTCTGTATTAAACACTCTCTCACTGATAACACTCCCCAATATCTCTGTCTGTATTAAACACTCCCTCACTGATAACACACCCCAATATCTCTGTCTGTATTAAACACTCTCTCACTGATAACACACCCCAATATCTCTCTCTCTGTATTAAACACTCTCTCACTGATAACACTCCCCAATATCTCTCTCTCTGTATTAAACATTCTCTCACTGATAACACACCCCAATATCTCTGTCTGTATTAAACACTCTCTCACTGATACCACTCCCCAATATCTCTCTCTGTATTAAACACTCCCTCACTGATAACACACCCCAATATCTCTGTCTGTATTAAACACTCTCTCACTGATAACACACTCAAATATCTCTCCCTGTATTAAACACTCTCTCACTGATAACACACCCCAATATCTCTGTCTGTATTAAACACTCCCTCACTGATAACACACCGCAATATCTCTGTCTCTGTATTAAACACTCTCTCACTGATAACACACCCCAATATCTCTGTCTGTATTAAACACTCCCTCACTGATAACACACCCCAATATCTCTCCCTGTATTAAACACTCTCTCACTGATAACACACCCCAATATCTCTGTCTGTATTAAACACTCTCTCACTGATAACACTCCCCAATATCTCTGTCTGTATTAAACACTCCCTCACTGATAACACTCCCCAATATCTCTCTCTCTGTATTAAACACTCCCTCACTGATAACACACCCCAATATCTCTCTCTCTGTATTAAACACTCTCTCACTGATAACACACCCCAATATCTCTGTCTGTATTAAACACTCTCTCACTGATAACACTCCCCAATATCTCTCCCTGTATTAAACACTCTCTCACTGATAACACACACCAATATCTCTCTCTCTGTATTAAACACTCCCTCACTGATAACACACCCCAATATCTCTGTCTGTATTAAACACTCCCTCACTGATAACACACCCCAATATCTCTGTCTGTATTAAACACTCTCTCACTGATAACACACCCCAATATCTCTCCCTGTATTAAACACTCCCTCACTGATAACACTCCCCAATATCTCTCCCTGTATTAAACACTCCCTCACTGATAACACTCCCCAATATCTCTCTCTGTATTAAACACTCCCTCACTGATAACACTCCCCAATATCTCTCTCTGTATTAAACACTCCCTCACTGATCACACCCCCCAATATCTCTCTCTGTATTAAACACTCCCTCACTGATAACACACCCCAATATCTCTGTCTGTATTAAACACTCCCTCACTGATAACACCCCCCAATATCTCTCTCTCTGTATTAAACACTCTCTCACTGATAACACACCCCAATATCTCTCTCTCTGTATTAAACACTCTCTCACTGATAACACACCCCAATATCTCGGTCTGTATTAAACACTCCCTCACTGATAACACACCCCAATATCTCTCTCTCTGTATTAAACACTCCCTCACTGATAACACACCCCAATATCTCTGTCTGTATTAAACACTCCCTCACTGATAACACACCCCAATATCTCTCTGTCTGTATTAAACACTCCCTCACTGATAACACTCCCCAATATCTCTGTCTGTATTAAACACTCCCTCACTGATAACACTCCCCAATATCTCTCTCTGTATTAAACACTCTCTCACTGATAACACACCCCAATATCTCTCTCTCTGTATTAAACACTCTCTCACTGATAACACACCCCAATATCTCTCTCTCTGTATTAAACACTCTCTCACTGATAACACTCCCCAATATCTCTCTCTCTGTATTAAACACTCTCTCACTGATAACACACCCCAATATCTCTCTCTGTATTAAACACTCTCTCACTGATAACACACCCCAATATCTCTCTCTCTGTATTAAACACTCTCTCACTGATAACACTCCCCAATATCTCTCTCTCTGTATTAAACACTCTCTCACTGATAACACACCCCAATATCTCTCTCTCTGTATTAAACACTCCCTCACTGATAACACTCCCCAATATCTCTCTCTCTGTATTAAACACTCTCTCACTGATAACACACCCCAATATCTCTCTCTGTATTAAACGCTCCCTCACTGATAACACACCCCAATATCTCTGTCTGTATTAAACACTCCCTCACTGATAACACACCCCAATATCTCTCTCTGTATTAAACACTCTCTCACTGATAACACACCCCAATATCTCTGTCTGTATTAAACACTCTCTCACTGATAACACTCCCCAATATCTCTCTCTCTGTATTAAACACTCTCTCACTGATAACACACCCCAATATCTCTCTCTGTATTAAACACTCCCTCACTGATAACACACCCCAATATCTCTGTCTGTATTAAACATTCTCTCACTGATAACACACCCCAATATCTCTGTCTGTATTAAACACTCCCTCACTGATAACACACCCCAATATCTCTCTCTGTATTAAACACTCCCTCACTGATAACACACCCCAATATCTCTCTCTGTATTAAACACTCCCTCACTGATAACACACCCCAATATCTCTCTCTGTATTAAACACTCCCTCACTGATAACACACCCCAATATCTCTGTCTGTATTAAACACTCTCTCACTGATAACACACCCCAATATCTCTCTCTCTGTATTAAACACTCCCTCACTGATAACACACCCCAATATCTCTCTCTGTATTAAACACTCCCTCACTGATAACACACCCCAATATCTCTCTCTCTGTATTAAACACTCTCTCACTGATAACACACCCCAATATCTCTCTCTGTATTAAACACTCCCTCACTGATAACACACCCCAATATCTCTCTCTGTATTAAACACTCCCTCACTGATAACACACCCCAATATCTCTCTTTCTGTATTAAACACTCTCTCACTGATAACACACCCCAATATCTCTGTCTGTATTAAACACTCCCTCACTGATAACACACCCCAATATCTCTCTCTCTGTATTAAACACTCCCTCACTGATAACACACCCCAATATCTCTCACTCTGTATTAAACACTCTCTCACTGATAACACACCCCAATATCTCTCTCTCTGTATTAAACACTCCCTCACTGATAACACACCCCAATATTTCTCTCTGTATTAAACACTCCCTCACTGATAACACACCCCAATATCTCTCTCTGTATTAAACACTCCCTCACTGATAACACACCCCAATATCTCTCTCTGTATTAAACACTCCCTCACTGATAACACACCCCAATATCTCTCTCTCTGTATTAAACACTCTCTCACTGATAACACACCCCAATATCTCTCTCTGTATTAAACACTCCCTCACTGATAACACACCCCAATATCTCTCTCTGTATTAAACACTCCCTCACTGATAACACACCCCAATATCTCTCTCTCTGTATTAAACACTCTCTCACTGATAACACTCCCCAATATCTCTGTCTGTATTAAACACTCCCTCACTGATAACACACCCCAATATCTCTCTCTCTGTATTAAACACTCCCTCACTGATAACACACCCCAATATCTCTCACTCTGTATTAAACACTCCCTCACTGATAACACACCCCAATATCTCTCTCTCTGTATTAAACACTCTCTCACTGATAACACACCCCAATATCTCTCTCTCTGTATTAAACACTCTCTCACTGAAAACACACCCCAATATCTCTCACTGTTTTAAACACTCTCTCACTGATAACACACCCCAATATCTCTCTCTGTATTAAACACTCCCTCACTGATAACACACCCCAATATCTCTGTCTGTATTAAACACTCCCTCACTGATAACACACCCCAATATCTCTCTCTCTGTATTAAACACTCTCTCACTGATAACACACCCCAATATCACTCTCTCTGTATTAAACACTCTCTCACTGATAACACACCCCAATATCTCTCACTGTATTAAACACTCTCTCACTGATAACACACCCCAATATCTCTCTCTGTATTAAACACTCTCTCACTGATAACACACCCCAATATCTCTCTCTCTGTATTAAACACTCTCTCACTGATAACACTCCCCAATATCTCTGTCTGTATTAAACACTCCCTCACTGATAACACACCCCAATATCTCTGTCTGTATTAAACACTCCCTCACTGATAACACTCCCCAATATCTCTCTCTCTGTATTAAACACTCTCTCACTGATAACACACCCCAATATCTCTGTCTGTATTAAACACTCTCTCACTGATAACACACCCCAATATCTCTCTCTCTGTATTAAACACTCCCTCACTGATAACACACCCCAATATCTCTCTCTCTGTATTAAACACTCTCTCACTGATAACACACCCCAATATCTCTCTCTGTATTAAACACTCCCTCACTGATAACACACCCCAATATCTCTCTCTCTGTATTAAACACTCTCTCACTGATAACACACCCCAATATCTCTCACTCTGTATTAAACACTCTCTCACTGATAACACACCCCAATATCTCTCTCTGTATTAAACACTCCCTCACTGATAACACACCCCAATATCTCTCTCTCTGTATTAAACACTCTCTCACTGATAACACACCCCAATATCTCTCACTGTATTAAACACTCTCTCACTGATAACACACCCCAATATCTCTCTCTCTGTATTAAACACTCTCTCACTGATAACACTCTCCAATATCTCTCTCTCTGTATTAAACACTCCCTCACTGATAACACACCCCAATATCTCTCTCTCTGTATTAAACACTCTCTCACTGATAACACACCCCAATATCTCTCTCTGTATTAAACACTCTCTGACTGATAACACACCCCAATATCTCTCTCTGTATTAAACACTCCCTCACTGATAACACACCCCAATATCTCTGTCTGTATTAAACACTCCCTCACTGATAACACACCCCAATATCTCTCTCTGTATTAAACACTCTCTCACTGATAACACACCCCAATATCTCTCTCTGTATTAAACACTCTCTCACTGATAACACACCCCAATATCTCTGTCTGTATTAAACACTCCCTCACTGATAACACACCCCAATATCTCTCTCTGTATTAAACACTCCCTCACTGATAACACACCCCAATATCTCTGTCTGTATTAAACATTCTCTCACTGATAACACACCCCAATATCTCTGTCTGTATTAAACACTCCCTCACTGATAACACACCCCAATATCTCTCTCTGTATTAAACACTCCCTCACTGATAACACACCCCAATATCTCTCTCTGTATTAAACACTCCCTCACTGATAACACACCCCAATATCTCTCTCTGTATTAAACACTCCCTCACTGATAACACACCCCAATATCTCTGTCTGTATTAAACACTCTCTCACTGATAACACACCCCAATATCTCTCTCTCTGTATTAAACACTCCCTCACTGATAACACACCCCAATATCTCTCTCTGTATTAAACACTCCCTCACTGATAACACACCCCAATATCTCTCTCTCTGTATTAAACACTCTCTCACTGATAACACACCCCAATATCTCTCTCTGTATTAAACACTCCCTCACTGATAACACACCCCAATATCTCTCTCTGTATTAAACACTCCCTCACTGATAACACACCCCAATATCTCTCTTTCTGTATTAAACACTCTCTCACTGATAACACACCCCAATATCTCTGTCTGTATTAAACACTCCCTCACTGATAACACACCCCAATATCTCTCTCTCTGTATTAAACACTCCCTCACTGATAACACACCCCAATATCTCTCACTCTGTATTAAACACTCTCTCACTGATAACACACCCCAATATCTCTCTCTCTGTATTAAACACTCCCTCACTGATAACACACCCCAATATTTCTCTCTGTATTAAACACTCCCTCACTGATAACACACCCCAATATCTCTCTCTGTATTAAACACTCCCTCACTGATAACACACCCCAATATCTCTCTCTGTATTAAACACTCCCTCACTGATAACACACCCCAATATCTCTCTCTCTGTATTAAACACTCTCTCACTGATAACACACCCCAATATCTCTCTCTGTATTAAACACTCCCTCACTGATAACACACCCCAATATCTCTCTCTGTATTAAACACTCCCTCACTGATAACACACCCCAATATCTCTCTCTCTGTATTAAACACTCTCTCACTGATAACACTCCCCAATATCTCTGTCTGTATTAAACACTCCCTCACTGATAACACACCCCAATATCTCTCTCTCTGTATTAAACACTCCCTCACTGATAACACACCCCAATATCTCTCACTCTGTATTAAACACTCCCTCACTGATAACACACCCCAATATCTCTCTCTCTGTATTAAACACTCTCTCACTGATAACACACCCCAATATCTCTCTCTCTGTATTAAACACTCTCTCACTGAAAACACACCCCAATATCTCTCACTGTTTTAAACACTCTCTCACTGATAACACACCCCAATATCTCTCTCTGTATTAAACACTCCCTCACTGATAACACACCCCAATATCTCTGTCTGTATTAAACACTCCCTCACTGATAACACACCCCAATATCTCTCTCTCTGTATTAAACACTCTCTCACTGATAACACACCCCAATATCTCTCTCTCTGTATTAAACACTCTCTCACTGATAACACACCCCAATATCTCTCACTGTATTAAACACTCTCTCACTGATAACACACCCCAATATCTCTCTCTGTATTAAACACTCTCTCACTGATAACACACCCCAATATCTCTCTCTCTGTATTAAACACTCTCTCACTGATAACACTCCCCAATATCTCTGTCTGTATTAAACACTCCCTCACTGATAACACACCCCAATATCTCTGTCTGTATTAAACACTCCCTCACTGATAACACTCCCCAATATCTCTCTCTCTGTATTAAACACTCTCTCACTGATAACACACCCCAATATCTCTGTCTGTATTAAACACTCTCTCACTGATAACACACCCCAATATCTCTCTCTCTGTATTAAACACTCCCTCACTGATAACACACCCCAATATCTCTCTCTCTGTATTAAACACTCTCTCACTGATAACACACCCCAATATCTCTCTCTGTATTAAACACTCCCTCACTGATAACACACCCCAATATCTCTCTCTCTGTATTAAACACTCTCTCACTGATAACACACCCCAATATCTCTCACTCTGTATTAAACACTCTCTCACTGATAACACACCCCAATATCTCTCTCTGTATTAAACACTCCCTCACTGATAACACACCCCAATATCTCTCTCTCTGTATTAAACACTCTCTCACTGATAACACACCCCAATATCTCTCACTGTATTAAACACTCTCTCACTGATAACACACCCCAATATCTCTCTCTCTGTATTAAACACTCTCTCACTGATAACACTCTCCAATATCTCTCTCTCTGTATTAAACACTCCCTCACTGATAACACACCCCAATATCTCTCTCTCTGTATTAAACACTCTCTCACTGATAACACACCCCAATATCTCTCTCTGTATTAAACACTCTCTGACTGATAACACACCCCAATATCTCTCTCTGTATTAAACACTCCCTCACTGATAACACACCCCAATATCTCTGTCTGTATTAAACACTCCCTCACTGATAACACACCCCAATATCTCTCTCTGTATTAAACACTCTCTCACTGATAACACACCCCAATATCTCTCTCTGTATTAAACACTCTCTCACTGATAACACACCCCAATATCTCTGTCTGTATTAAACACTCCCTCACTGATAACACACCCCAATATCTCTCTCTGTATTAAACACTCCCTCACTGATAACACTCCCCAATATCTCTCTCTCTGTATTAAACACTCTCTCACTGATAACTTCCCCAATATCTCTCTCTGTATTAAACACTCTCTCACTGATAACACTCCCCAATATCTCTGTCTGTATTAAACACTCCCTCACTGATAACACACCCCAATATCTCTCTCTGTATTAAACACTCCCTCACTGATAACACACCCCAATATCTCTCTGTATTAAACACTCTCTCACTGATAACACACCCCAATATCTCTGTCTGTATTAAACACTCTCTCACTGATAACACACCCCAATATCTCTCTCTGTATTAAACACTCTCTCACTGATAACACACCCCAATATCTCTCTCTGTATTAAACACTCCCTCACTGATAACACACCCCAATATCTCTCTCTGTATTAAACATTTCCTCACTGATAACACACCCCAATATCTCTCTCTGTATTAAACACTCTCTCACTGATAACACACCCCAATATCTCTGTCTGTAATAAACACTCTCTCACTGATAACACACCCCAATATCTCTCTCTGTATTAAACACTCTCTCACTGATAACACACCCCAATATCTCTCTCTGTATTAAACACTCCCTCACTGATAACACACCCCAATATCTCTCTCTGTATTAAACATTTCCTCACTGATAACACACCCCAATATCTCTCTCTGTATTAAACACTCCCTCACTGATAACACACCCCAATATCTCTCTCTCTGTATTAAACACTCCCTCACTGATAACACACCCCAATATCTCTCTGTCTGTATTAAACACTCTCTCACTGATAACACACCCCAATATCTCTCTCTGTATTAAACACTCTCTCAATGATAACACACTCCAATATCTCTGTCTGTATTAAACACCCCCTCACTGATAACACACCCCAATATCTCTGTCTGTATTAAACACTCCCTCACTGATAACACACCCCAATATCTCTCTCTGTATTAAACACCCCCTCACTGATAACACACCCCAATATCCCTGTCTGTATTAAACACTCTCTCACTGATAACACACCCCAATATCTCTCTCTGTATTAAACCCTCCCTCACTTATAACACACCCCAATATCTCTCTCTGTATTAAACACTCCCTCACTGATAACACACCCCAATATCTCTGTCTGTATTAAACACTCCCTCACTGATAACACACCCCAATATCTCTCTCTGTATTAAACACTCTCTCACTGATAACACACCCCAATATCTCTCTCTGTATTAAACACTCCCTCACTGATAACACACCCCAATATCTCTCTCTGTATTAAACACTCCCTCACTGATAACACACCCCAATATCTCTCTCTGTATTAAACACTCCCTCACTGATAACACACCCCAATATCTCTCTCTGTATTAAACACTCCCTCACTGATAACACACCCCAATATCTCTCTCTGTATTAAACACTCTCTCACTGATAACACACTCCAATATCTCTCTCTCTGTATTAAACACACCCTCACTGATAACACACCCCAATATCTCTGTCTGTATTAAACACTCCCTCACTGATAACACACCCCAATATCTCTGTCTGTAGTAAACACTCTCTCACTGATAACACACCCCAATATCTCTCTCTGTATTAAACACTCCCTCACTGATAACACACCCCAATATCTCTGTCTGTATTAAACACTCCCTCACTGATAACACACCCCAATATCTCTGTATTAAACACTCTCTCACTGATAACACACCCCAATATCTCTCTCTGTATTAAACACTCTCTCACTGATAACACACCCCAATATCTCTGTCTGTATTAAACACTCTCTCACTGATAACACACCCCAATATCTCTGTCTGTATTAAACACTCTCTCACTGATAACACTCCCCAATATCTCTCTCTGTATTAAACACTCCCTCACTGATAACACATCCCAATATCTCTCACTCTGTATTAAACACTCCCTCACTGATAACACACCCCAATATCTCTGTCTGTATTAAACACTCCCTCACTGATAACACACCCCAATATCTCTCTGTCTGTATTAAACACTCTCTCACTGATAACACACCCCAATATCTCTGTCTGTATTAAACACTCCCTCACTGATAACACTCCCCAATATCTCTCTCTGTATTAAACACTCCCTCACTGATAACACACCCCAATATCTCTCTCTGTATTAAACACTCTCTCACTGATAACACACCCCAATATCTCTGTCTGTATTAAACACTCCCTCACTGATAACACACCCCAATATCTCTCTCTGTATTAAACACTCTCTCACTGATAACACACCCCAATATCTCTGTCTGTATTAAACACTCCCTCACTGATAACACACCCCAATATCTCTCTCTGTATTAAACACTCTCTCACTGATAACACACCCCAATATCTCTCTCTGTATTAAACACTCTCTCACTGATAACACACCCCAATATCTCTGTCTGTATTAAACACTCTCTCACTGATAACACACCCCAATATCTCTGTCTGTATTAAACACTCCCTCACTGATAACACACCCCAATATCTCTGTCTGTATTAAACACTCTCTCACTGATAACACACCCCAATATCTCTGTCTGTATTAAACACTCTCTCACTGATAACACACCCCAATATCTCTCTCTGTATTAAACACTCCCTCACTGATAACACACCCCAATATCTCTGTCTGTATTAAACACTCTCTCACTGATAACACACCCCAATATCTCTGTCTGTATTAAACACTCCCTCCCTGATAACACACCCCAATATCTCTGTCTGTATTAAACACTCTCTCACTGATAACACCCCCCAATATCTCTCTCTGTATTAAACACTCTCTCACTGATAACACACCCCAATATCTCTGTCTGTATTAAACACTCCCTCACTGATAACACACCCCAATATCTCTCTCTCTGTATTAAACACTCCCTCACTGATAACACACCCCGATATCTCTCTCTGTATTAAACACTCTCTCACTGATAACACACCCCAATATCTCTGTCTGTATTAAACACTCTCTCACTGATAACACACCCCAATATCTCTCTCTCTGTATTAAACACTCCCTCACTGATAACACACCCCAATATCTCTGTCTGTATTAAACACTCCCTCACTGATAACACACCCCAATATCTCTCTCTGTATTAAACACTCGCTCACTGATAACACACCCCAATATCTCTGTCTGTATTAAACACTCCCTCACTGATAACACACCCCAATATCTCTCTCTGTATTAAACACTCCCTCACTGATAACACACCCCAATATCTCTGTCTGTATTAAACACTCCCTCACTGATAACACACCCCAATATCTCTCTCTGTATTAAACACTCCTTCACTGATAACACACCCCTATATCTCTGTCTGTATTAAACACTCCCTCACTGATAACACACCCCAATATCTCTGTCTGTATTAAACACTCCCTCACTGATAACACACCCCAATAACTCTGTCTGTATTCAACACTCCCTCACTGATAACACACCCCAATATCTCTCTCTGTATTAAACACTCTCTCACTGATAACACACCCCAATATCTCTGTCTGTATTAAACACTCTCTCACTGATAACACACCCCAATATCTCTGTCTGTATTAAACACTCTCTCACTGATAACACACCCCAATATCTCTCTCTGTATTAAACACTCCCTCACTGATAACACACCCCAATATCTCTCTCTGTATTAAACACTCTCTCACTGATAACACACCCCAATATCTCTGTCTGTATTAATCACTCCCTCACTGATAACACACCCCAATATCTCTCTCTGTATTAAACACTCCCTCACTGATAACACACCCCAATATCTCTGTCTGTATTAAACACTCCCTCACTGATAACACACCCCAATATCTCTCTCTGTATTAAACACTCTCTCACTGATAACACACCCCAATATCTCTCTCTCTGTATTAAACACTCTCTCACTGATAACACACCCCAATATCTCTGTCTGTATTAAACACTCCCTCACTGATAACACACCCCAATATCTCTCTCTGTATTAAACACTCCCTCACTGATAACACTCCCCAATATCTCTCTCTCTGTATTAAACACTCTCTCACTGATAACTTCCCCAATATCTCTCTCTGTATTAAACACTCTCTCACTGATAACACTCCCCAATATCTCTGTCTGTATTAAACACTCCCTCACTGATAACACACCCCAATATCTCTCTCTGTATTAAACACTCCCTCACTGATAACACACCCCAATATCTCTCTCTGTATTAAACACTCTCTCACTGATAACACACCCCAATATCTCTGTCTGTATTAAACACTCTCTCACTGATAACACACCCCAATATCTCTCTCTGTATTAAACACTCTCTCACTGATAACACACCCCAATATCTCTCTCTGTATTAAACACTCCCTCACTGATAACACACCCCAATATCTCTCTCTGTATTAAACATTTCCTCACTGATAACACACCCCAATATCTCTCTCTGTATTAAACACTCCCTCACTGATAACACACCCCAATATCTCTCTCTGTATTAAACACCCCCTCACTGATAACACACCCCAATATCTCTGTCTGTATTAAACACTCTCTCACTGATAACACACCCCAATATCTCTCTCTGTATTAAACCCTCCCTCACTGATAACACACCCCAATATCTCTCTCTGTATTAAACACTCCCTCACTGATAACACACCCCAATATCTCTGTCTGTATTAAACACTCCCTCACTGATAACACACCCCAATATCTCTCTCTGTATTAAACACTCCCTCACTGATAACACACCCCAATATCTCTCTGTATTAAACACTCTCTCACTGATAACACACCCCAATATCTCTGTCTGTATTAAACACTCTCTCACTGATAACACACCCCAATATCTCTCTCTGTATTAAACACTCTCTCACTGATAACACACCCCAATATCTCTCTCTGTATTAAACACTCCCTCACTGATAACACACCCCAATATCTCTCTCTGTATTAAACATTTCCTCACTGATAACACACCCCAATATCTCTCTCTGTATTAAACACTCTCTCACTGATAACACACCCCAATATCTCTGTCTGTATTAAACACTCTCTCACTGATAACACACCCCAATATCTCTCTCTGTATTAAACACTCTCTCACTGATAACACACCCCAATATCTCTCTCTGTATTAAACACTCCCTCACTGATAACACACCCCAATATCTCTCTCTGTATTAAACATTTCCTCACTGATAACACACCCCAATATCTCTCTCTGTATTAAACACTCCCTCACTGATAACACACCCCAATATCTCTCTCTCTGTATTAAACACTCCCTCACTGATAACACACCCCAATATCTCTCTGTCTGTATTAAACACTCTCTCACTGATAACACACCCCAATATCTCTCTCTGTATTAAACACTCTCTCAATGATAACACACTCCAATATCTCTGTCTGTATTAAACACCCCCTCACTGATAACACACCCCAATATCTCTGTCTGTATTAAACACTCCCTCACTGATAACACACCCCAATATCTCTCTCTGTATTAAACACCCCCTCACTGATAACACACCCCAATATCTCTGTCTGTATTAAACACTCTCTCACTGATAACACACCCCAATATCTCTCTCTGTATTAAACCCTCCCTCACTTATAACACACCCCAATATCTCTCTCTGTATTAAACACTCCCTCACTGATAACACACCCCAATATCTCTGTCTGTATTAAACACTCCCTCACTGATAACACACCCCAATATCTCTCTCTGTATTAAACACTCTCTCACTGATAACACACCCCAATATCTCTCTCTGTATTAAACACTCCCTCACTGATAACACACCCCAATATCTCTCTCTGTATTAAACACTCCCTCACTGATAACACACCCCAATATCTCTCTCTGTATTAAACACTCCCTCACTGATAACACACCCCAATATCTCTCTCTGTATTAAACACTCCCTCACTGATAACACACCCCAATATCTCTCTCTGTATTAAACACTCTCTCACTGATAACACACTCCAATATCTCTCTCTCTGTATTAAACACACCCTCACTGATAACACACCCCAATATCTCTGTCTGTATTAAACACTCCCTCACTGATAACACACCCCAATATCTCTGTCTGTAGTAAACACTCTCTCACTGATAACACACCCCAATATCTCTCTCTGTATTAAACACTCCCTCACTGATAACACACCCCAATATCTCTGTCTGTATTAAACACTCCCTCACTGATAACACACCCCAATATCTCTGTATTAAACACTCTCTCACTGATAACACACCCCAATATCTCTCTCTGTATTAAACACTCTCTCACTGATAACACACCCCAATATCTCTGTCTGTATTAAACACTCTCTCACTGATAACACACCCCAATATCTCTGTCTGTATTAAACACTCTCTCACTGATAACACTCCCCAATATCTCTCTCTGTATTAAACACTCCCTCACTGATAACACATCCCAATATCTCTCACTCTGTATTAAACACTCCCTCACTGATAACACACCCCAATATCTCTGTCTGTATTAAACACTCCCTCACTGATAACACACCCCAATATCTCTCTGTCTGTATTAAACACTCTCTCACTGATAACACACCCCAATATCTCTGTCTGTATTAAACACTCCCTCACTGATAACACTCCCCAATATCTCTCTCTGTATTAAACACTCCCTCACTGATAACACACCCCAATATCTCTCTCTGTATTAAACACTCTCTCACTGATAACACACCCCAATATCTCTGTCTGTATTAAACACTCCCTCACTGATAACACACCCCAATATCTCTCTCTGTATTAAACACTCTCTCACTGATAACACACCCCAATATCTCTGTCTGTATTAAACACTCCCTCACTGATAACACACCCCAATATCTCTCTCTGTATTAAACACTCTCTCACTGATAACACACCCCAATATCTCTCTCTGTATTAAACACTCTCTCACTGATAACACACCCCAATATCTCTGTCTGTATTAAACACTCTCTCACTGATAACACACCCCAATATCTCTGTCTGTATTAAACACTCCCTCACTGATAACACACCCCAATATCTCTGTCTGTATTAAACACTCTCTCACTGATAACACACCCCAATATCTCTGTCTGTATTAAACACTCTCTCACTGATAACACACCCCAATATCTCTCTCTGTATTAAACACTCCCTCACTGATAACACACCCCAATATCTCTGTCTGTATTAAACACTCTCTCACTGATAACACACCCCAATATCTCTGTCTGTATTAAACACTCCCTCCCTGATAACACACCCCAATATCTCTGTCTGTATTAAACACTCTCTCACTGATAACACCCCCCAATATCTCTCTCTGTATTAAACACTCTCTCACTGATAACACACCCCAATATCTCTGTCTGTATTAAACACTCCCTCACTGATAACACACCCCAATATCTCTCTCTCTGTATTAAACACTCCCTCACTGATAACACACCCCGATATCTCTCTCTGTATTAAACACTCTCTCACTGATAACACACCCCAATATCTCTGTCTGTATTAAACACTCTCTCACAGATAACACACCCCAATATCTCTCTCTCTGTATTAAACACTCCCTCACTGATAACACACCCCAATATCTCTGTCTGTATTAAACACTCCCTCACTGATAACACACCCCAATATCTCTCTCTGTATTAAACACTCGCTCACTGATAACACACCCCAATATCTCTGTCTGTATTAAACACTCCCTCACTGATAACACACCCCAATATCTCTCTCTGTATTAAACACTCCCTCACTGATAACACACCCCAATATCTCTGTCTGTATTAAACACTCCCTCACTGATAACACACCCCAATATCTCTCTCTGTATTAAACACTCCTTCACTGATAACACACCCCTATATCTCTGTCTGTATTAAACACTCCCTCACTGATAACACACCCCAATATCTCTGTCTGTATTAAACACTCCCTCACTGATAACACACCCCAATAACTCTGTCTGTATTCAACACTCCCTCACTGATAACACACCCCAATATCTCTCTCTGTATTAAACACTCTCTCACTGATAACACACCCCAATATCTCTGTCTGTATTAAACACTCTCTCACTGATAACACACCCCAATATCTCTGTCTGTATTAAACACTCTCTCACTGATAACACACCCCAATATCTCTCTCTGTATTAAACACTCCCTCACTGATAACACACCCCAATATCTCTCTCTGTATTAAACACTCTCTCACTGATAACACACCCCAATATCTCTGTCTGTATTAATCACTCCCTCACTGATAACACACCCCAATATCTCTCTCTGTATTAAACACTCCCTCACTGATAACACACCCCAATATCTCTGTCTGTATTAAACACTCCCTCACTGATAACACACCCCAATATCTCTCTCTGTATTAAACACTCTCTCACTGATAACACACCCCAATATCTCTCTCTCTGTATTAAACACTCTCTCACTGATAACACACCCCAATATCTCTGTCTGTATTAAACACTCCCTCACTGATAACACACCCCAATATCTCTCTCTGTATTAAACACTCCCTCACTGATAACACTCCCCAATATCTCTCTCTCTGTATTAAACACTCTCTCACTGATAACTTCCCCAATATCTCTCTCTGTATTAAACACTCTCTCACTGATAACACTCCCCAATATCTCTGTCTGTATTAAACACTCCCTCACTGATAACACACCCCAATATCTCTCTCTGTATTAAACACTCCCTCACTGATAACACACCCCAATATCTCTCTCTGTATTAAACACTCTCTCACTGATAACACTCCCCAATATCTCTGTCTGTATTAAACACTCTCTCACTGATAACACACCCCAATATCTCTCTCTGTATTAAACACTCTCTCACTGATAACACACCCCAATATCTCTCTCTGTATTAAACACACCCTCACTGATAACACACCCCAATATCTCTCTCTGTATTAAACATTTCCTCACTGATAACACACCCCAATATCTCTCTCTGTATTAAACACTCTCTCACTGATAACACACCCCAATATCTCTGTCTGTATTAAACACTCTCTCACTGATAACACACCCCAATATCTCTCTCTGTATTAAACACTCTCTCACTGATAACACACCCCAATATCTCTCTCTGTATTAAACACTCCCTCACTGATAACACACCCCAATATCTCTCTCTGTATTAAACATTTCCTCACTGATAACACACCCCAATATCTCTCTCTGTATTAAACACTCCCTCACTGATAACACACCCCAATATCTCTCTCTCTGTATTAAACACTCCCTCACTGATAACACACCCCAATATCTCTCTGTCTGTATTAAACACTCTCTCACTGATAACACACCCCAATATCTCTCTCTGTATTAAACACTCTCTCAATGATAACACACCCCAATATCTCTGTCTGTATTAAACACCCCCTCACTGATAACACACCCCAATATCTCTGTCTGTATTAAACACTCCCTCACTGATAACACACCCCAATATCTCTCTCTGTATTAAACACCCCCTCACTGATAACACACCCCAATATCTCTGTCTGTATTAAACACTCTCTCACTGATAACACACCCCAATATCTCTCTCTGTATTAAACCCTCCCTCACTGATAACACACCCCAATATCTCTCTCTGTATTAAACACTCCCTCACTGATAACACACCCCAATATCTCTGTCTGTATTAAACACTCCCTCACTGATAACACACCCCAATATCTCTCTCTGTATTAAACACTCCCTCACTGATAACACACCCCAATATCTCTCTCTGTATTAAACACTCCCTCACTGATAACACACCCCAATATCTCTCTCTGTATTAAACACTCCCTCACTGATAACACACCCCAATATCTCTCTCTGTATTAAACACTCCCTCACTGATAACACACCCCAATATCTCTCTCTGTATTAAACACTCTCTCACTGATAACACACTCCAATATCTCTCTCTCTGTATTAAACACACCCTCACTGATAACACACCCCAATATCTCTGTCTGTATTAAACACTCCCTCACTGATAACACACCCCAATATCTCTGTCTGTAGTAAACACTCTCTCACTGATAACACGCCCCAATATCTCTCTCTGTATTAAACACTCCCTCACTGATAACACACCCCAATATCTCTGTCTGTATTAAACACTCCCTCACTGATAACACACCCCAATATCTCTGTATTAAACACTCTCTCACTGATAACACACCCCAATATCTCTCTCTGTATTAAACACTCTCTCACTGATAACACACCCCAATATCTCTGTCTGTATTAAACACTCTCTCACTGATAACACACCCCAATATCTCTGTCTGTATTAAACACTCTCTCACTGATAACACTCCCCAATATCTCTCTCTGTATTAAACACTCCCTCACTGATAACACATCCCAATATCTCTCACTCTGTATTAAACACTCCCTCACTGATAACACACCCCAATATCTCTGTCTGTATTAAACACTCCCTCACTGATAACACTCCCCAATATCTCTCTCTGTATTAAACACTCTCTCACTGATAACACACCCCAATATCTCTGTCTGTATTAAACACTCTCTCACTGATAACACACCCCAATATCTCTGTCTGTATTAAACACTCTCTCACTGATAACACTCCCCAATATCTCTCTCTGTATTAAACACTCCCTCACTGATAACACATCCCAATATCTCTCACTCTGTATTAAACACTCCCTCACTGATAACACACCCCAATATCTCTGTCTGTATTAAACACTCCCTCACTGATAACACTCCCCAATATCTCTCTCTGTATTAAACACTCCCTCACTGATAACACACCCCAATATCTCTCTCTGTATTAAACACTCTCTCACTGATAACACACCCCAATATCTCTGTCTGTATTAAACACTCCCTCACTGATAACACACCCCAATATCTCTCTCTGTATTAAACACTCTCTCACTGATAACACACCCCAATATCTCTGTCTGTATTAAACACTCCCTCACTGATAACACACCCCAATATCTCTCTCTGTATTAAACACTCTCTCACTGATAACACACCCCAATATCTCTCTCTGTATTAAACACTCTCTCACTGATAACACACCCCAATATCTCTGTCTGTATTAAACACTCTCTCACTGATAACACACCCCAATATCTCTGTCTGTATTAAACACTCCCTCACTGATAACACACCCCAATATCTCTGTCTGTATTAAACACTCTCTCACTGATAACACACCCCAATATCTCTGTCTGTATTAAACACTCTCTCACTGATAACACACCCCAATATCTCTCTCTGTATTAAACACTCCCTCACTGATAACACACCCCAATATCTCTGTCTGTATTAAGCACTCTCTCACTGATAACACACCCCAATATCTCTGTCTGTATTAAACACTCCCTCCCTGATAACACACCCCAATATCTCTGTCTGTATTAAACACTCTCTCACTGATAACACCCCCCAATATCTCTCTCTGTATTAAACACTCTCTCACTGATAACACACCCCAATATCTCTGTCTGTATTAAACACTCCCTCACTGATAACACACCCCAATATCTCTCTCTCTGTATTAAACACTCCCTCACTGATAACACACCCCGATATCTCTCTCTGTATTAAACACTCTCTCACTGATAACACACCCCAATATCTCTGTCTGTATTAAACACTCTCTCACTGATAACACACCCCAATATCTCTCTCTCTGTATTAAACACTCCCTCACTGATAACACACCCCAATATCTCTGTCTGTATTAAACACTCCCTCACTGATAACACACCCCAATATCTCTCTCTGTATTAAACACTCGCTCACTGATAACACACCCCAATATCTCTGTCTGTATTAAACACTCCCTCACTGATAACACACCCCAATATCTCTCTCTGTATTAAACACTCCCTCACTGATAACACACCCCAATATCTCTGTCTGTATTAAACACTCCCTCACTGATAACACACCCCAATATCTCTCTCTGTATTAAACACTCCTTCACTGATAACACACCCCTATATCTCTGTCTGTATTAAACACTCCCTCACTGATAAAACACCCCAATATCTCTGTCTGTATTAAACACTCCCTCACTGATAACACACCCCAATAACTCTGTGTGTATTCAACACTCCCTCACTGATAACACACCCCAATATCTCTCTCTGTATTAAACACTCTCTCACTGATAACACACCCCAATATCTCTGTCTGTATTAAACACTCTCTCACTGATAACACACCCCAATATCTCTGTCTGTATTAAAAACTCTCTCACTGATAACACACCCCAATATCTCTCTCTGTATTAAACACTCCCTCACTGATAACAAACCCCAATATCTCTCTCTGTATTAAACACTCTCTCACTGATAACACACCCCAATATCTCTGTCTGTATTAATCACTCCCTCACTGATAACACACCCCAATATCTCTCTCTGTATTAAACACTCTCTGACTGATAACACACCCCAATATCTCTCTCTGTATTAAACACTCCCTCACTGATAACACCCGCCAATATCTCTGTCTGTATTAAACACTCTCTCACTGATAACACCCCCCAATATCTCTCTGTCTGTATTAAACACTCCCTCACTGATAACACACCCCAATATCTCTCACTCTGTATTAAACACTCCCTCACTGATAACACACCCCAATATCTCTCTCTGTATTAAACACTCTCTCACTGATAACACACCCCAATATCTCTGTCTGTATTAAACACTCCCTCACTGATAACACACCCCAATATCTCTGTCTGTATTAAACACTCCCTCACTGATAACACACCCCAATATCTCTCTCTGTATTGAACACTCTCTCACTGATAACACACCCCAATATCTCTCTCTGTATTAAACACTCCCTCACTGATAACACACCCCAATATCTCTCTCTCTGTATTAAACACTCTCTCACTGATAACACACCCCAATATCTCTGTCTGTATTAAACACTCTCTCACTGATAACACACCCCAATATCTCTGTCTGTATTAAACACTCCCTCACTGATAACACACCCCAATATCTCTCACTCTGTATTAAACACTCCCTCACTGATAACACTCCCCAATATCTCTGTCTGTATTAAACACTCTCTCACTGATAACACACCCCAATATCTCTCTCTGTATTAAACACTCCCTCACTAATAACACACCTCAATATCTCTCTCTGTATTAAACACTCCCTCACTGATAACACACCCCAATATCTCTCTCTGTATTAAACACTCTCTCACTGATAACACACCCCAATATCTCTGTCTGTATTAAACACTCTCTCACTGATAACACACCCCAATATCTCTGTCTGTATTAAACACTCTCTCACTGATAACACTCCCCAATATCTCTCTCTGTATTAAACACTCCCTCACTGATAACACACCCCAATATCTCTGTCTGTATTAAACACTCTCTCACTGATAAAACACCCCAATATCTCTCTCTGTATTAAACACTCCCTCACTGATAACACGCCCCAATATCTCTGTCTGTATTAAACACTCTCTCACTGATAACACACCCCAATATCTCTGTCTGTATTAAACACTCTCTCACTGATAACACACCCCAATATCTCTGTCTGTATTAAACACTCTCTCACTGATAACACACCCCAATATCTCTCTCTGTATTAAACACTCCCTCACTGATAACACGCCCCAATATCTCTCTCTGTATTAAACACTCTCTCACTGATAACACACCCCAATATCTCTGTCTGTATTAAACACTCCCTCACTGATAACACACCCCAATATCTCTGTCTGTATTAAACACTCTCTCACTGATAACACACCCCAATATCTCTCTCTGTATTAAACACTCCCTCACTGCTAACACACCCCAATATCTCTCCCTGTATTAAACACTCCCTCACGGATAACACACCCCAATATCTCTGTCTGTATTAAACAATCTCTCACTGATAACACACCCCAATATCTCTGTCTGTATTAAACACTCCCTCACTGATAACACACCCCAATATCTCTCTCTGTATTGAACACTCCCTCACTGATAACACACCCCAATATCTCTCTCTGTATTAAACACTCTCTCACTGATAACACACCCCAATATCTCTGTCTGTATTAAACACTCCCTCACTGATAACACACCCCAATATCTCTGTCTGTATTAAACACTCTCTCACTGATAACACACCCCAATATCTCTCTCTGTATTAAACACCCCCTCACTGATAACACACCCCAATATCTCTCTCTGTATTAAACACTCCCTCACTGATAACACACCCCAATATCTCTGTCTGTATTAAACACTCTCTCACTGATAACACACCCCAATATCTCTGTCTGTATTAAACACTCCCTCACTGATAACACACCCCAATATCTTTCTCTGTATTAAACACTCTCTCACTGATAACACACCCCAATATCTCTGTCTGTATTAAACACTCCCTCACTGATAACACACCCCAATATCTCTGTCTGTATTAAACACTCTCTCACTGATAACACACCCCAATATCTCTCTCTGTATGAAACACCCCCTCACTGATAACACACCCCAATATCTCTCTCTGTATTAAACACTCCCTCACTGATAACACACTCCAATATCTCTGTCTGTATTAAACACTCTCTCACTGATAACACACCCCAATATCTCTGTCTGTATTAAACACTCTCTCACTGATAACACACCCCAATATCTCTCTCTGTATTAAACACTCCCTCAGTGATAACACACCCCAATGTCTCTCTCTGTATTAAACACTCCCTCACTGATAACACACCCCAATATATCTCTCTGTATTAAACACTCTCTCACTGATAACACACTCCAATATCTCTGTCTGTATTAAACACTCCCTCACTGATAACACAGCCCAATATCTCTGTCTGTGTTAAAGACTCCCTCACTGATAACACACCCCAATATCTCTCTCTGTATTAAACACTCCCTCACTGATAACACACCCCAATATCTCTGTCTGTATTAAAGACTCCCTCACTGATAACACACTCCAATATCTCTGTCTGTATTAAACACTCCCTCACTGATAACACACCCCAATATCTCTCTCTGTATTAAACACTCCCTCACTGATAACACACCCCAATATCTCTGTCTGTATTAAACACTCCCTCACTGATAACACACCCCAATATCTCTGCCTGTATTAAACACTCCCTCACTGATAACACACCCCAATATCTCTCTCTGTATTAAACACTCTCTCACTGATAACACACCCCAATATCTCTCTCTGTGTTAAACACTCCCTCACTGTTAACACACCCCAATATCTCTGTCTGTATTAAACACTCCCTCACTGATAACACACCCCAATATCTCTGTCTGTATTCAACACTCCCTCACTGATAACACACCCCAATATCTCTCTCTGTATTAAACACTCCCTCACTGATAACACACCCCAATATCTCTGTCTGTATTAAACACTCCCTCACTGATAACACACCCCAATATCTCTGTCTGTATTAAAAACTCCCTCACTGATAACACACCCCAATATCTCTCTCTGTATTAAACACTCTCTCACTGATAACACACCCCAATATCTCTCTCTGTATTAAACACTCCCTCACTGATAACACTCCCCAATATCTCTCTCTGTATTAAACACTCTCTCACTGATAACACACCCCAATATCTCTCTCTGTATTAAACACTCCCTCACTGATAACACACCCCAATATCTCTCTCTGTATTAAACACTCTCTCACTGATAACACACCCCAATATCTCTCTCTCTGTATTAAACACTCTCTCACTGATAACACACCCCAATATCTCTCTCTCTGTATTAAACACTCTCTCACTGATAACACACCCCAATATCTCTCTCTGTATTAAACACTCCCTCACTGATAACACACCCCAATATCTCTCTCTCTGTATTAAACACTCTCTCACTGATAACACACCCCAATATCTCTCTCTGTATTAAACACTCCCTCTCTGATAACACACCCCAATATCTCTCTCTCTGTATTAAACACTCTCTCACTGATAACACTCCCCAATATCTCTCTCTGTATTAAACACTCTCTCACTGATAACACACCCCAATATCTCTCTCTCTGTATTAAACACTCTCTCACTGATAACACACCCCAATATCTCTCTCTGTATTAAACACTCCCTCACTGATAACACTCCCCAATATCTCTCTCTCTGTATTAAACACTCTCTCACTGATAGCACACCCCAATATCTCTGTCTGTATTAAACACTCCCTCACTGATAACACTCCCCAATATCTCTCTCTGTATTAAACACTCTCTCACTGATAACACACCCCAATATCTCTCTCTGTATTAAACACTCCCTCACTGATAACAAACCCCAATATCTCTCTCTGTATTAAACACTCTATCACTGATAACACTCCCCAATATCTCTGTCTGTATTAAACACTCTCTCACTGATAACACACCCCAATATCTCTCTCTGTATTAAACACTCTCTCACTGATAACACACCCCAATATCTCTGTCTGTATTAAACACTCCCTCACTGATAACAAACCCCAATATCTCTCTCTGTATTAAACACTCTCTCACTGATAACACTCCCCAATATCTCTGTCTGTATTAAACACTCTCTCACTGATAACACACCCCAATATCTCTGTCTGTATTAAACACTCTCTCACTGATAACACACCCCAATATCTCTCTCTGTATTAAACACTCCCTCACTGATAACACACCCCAATATCTCTGTCTGTATTAAACACTCCCTCACTGATAACACACCCCAATATCTCTCTCTGTATTAAACACTCCCTCACTGATAACACACCCCAATATCTCTGTCTGTATTAAACACTCCCTCACTGATAACACACCCCAATATCTCTGTATGTATTAAACACTCCCTCACTGATAACACACCCCAATATCTCTCTCTGTATTAAACACTCTCTCACTGATAACACACCCCAATATCTCTCTCTGTATTAAACACTCCCTCACTGATAACACTCCCCAATATCTCTCTCTGTATTAAACACTCTCTCACTGATAACACACCCCAATATCTCTCTCTGTATTAAACACTCCCTCACTGATAACACACCCCAATATCTCTCTCTGTATTAAACACTCTCTCACTGATAAAACACCACAATATCTCTCTCTCTGTATTAAACACTCTCTCACTGATAACACACCCCAATATCTCTCTCTCTGTATTAAACACTCTCTCACTGATAACACACCCCAATATCTCTCTCTGTATTAAACACTCCCTCACTGATAACACACCCCAATATCTCTCTCTCTGTATTAAACACTCTGTCACTGATAACACACCCCAATATCTCTCTCTGTATTAAACACTCCCTCACTGATAACACACCCCAATATCTCTCTCTCTGGATTAAACACTCTCTCACTGATAACACTCCCCAATATCTCTCTCTGTATTAAACACTCTCTCACTGATAACACACCCCAATATCTCTCTCTCTGTATTAAACACTCTCTCACTGATAACACACCCCAATATCTCTCTCTGTATTAAACACTCCCTCACTGATAACACTCCCCAATATCTCTCTCTCTGTATTAAACACTCTCTCACTGATAGCACACCCCAATATCTCTGTCTGTATTAAACACTCCCTCACTGATAACACTCCCCAATATCTCTCTCTGTATTAAACACTCTCTCACTGATAACACACCCCAATATCTCTCTCTGTATTAAACAATCTCTCACTAATAACACACCCCAATATCTCTCTCTGTATTAAACACTCCCTCACTGATAACACACCCCAATATCTCTCTCTCTGTATTAAACACTCTCTCACTGATAACACACCCCAATATCTCTCTCTGTATTAAACACTCCCTCACTGATAACAAACCCCAATATCTCTCTCTGTATTAAACACTCTCTCACTGATAACACTCCCCAATATCTCTGTCTGTATTAAACACTCTCTCACTGATAACACACCCCAATATCTCTCTCTGTATTAAACACTCTCTCACTGATAACACACCCCAATATCTCTGTCTGTATTAAACACTCCCTCACTGATAACAAACCCCAATATCTCTCTCTGTATTAAACACTCTCTCACTGATAACACTCCCCAATATCTCTGTCTGTATTAAACACTCTCTCACTGATAACACACCCCAATATCTCTGTCTGTATTAAACACTCTCTCACTGATAACACACCCCAATATCTCTGTCTGTATTAAACACTCTCTCACTGATAACACACCCCAATATCTCTGTCTGTATTAAACACTCTCTCACTGATAACACACCCCAATATCTCTGTCTGTATTAAACACTCCCTCACTGCTAACACACCCCAATATCTCTCTGTCTGTATTAAACACTCTCTCACTGATAACACACCCCAATATCTCTGTCTGTATTAAACACTCTCTCACTGATAACACACCCCAATATCTCTCTCTGTATTAAACACTCTCTCACTGATAACACTCCCCAATATCTCTCTCTCTGTATTAAACACTCCCTCACTGATAACACACCCCAATATCTCTCTCTGTATTAAACACTCTCTCACTGATAACACTCCCCAATATCTCTCTCTCTGTATTAAACACTCCCTCACTGATAACACACCCCAATATCTCTCTCTGTATTAAACACTCTCTCACTGATAACACACCCCAATATCTCTCTCTGTATTAAACACTCCCTCACTGATAACACACCCCAATATCTCTGTCTGTATTAAACACTCCCTCACTGATAACACACCCCAATATCTCTCTCTGTGTATTAAACACTCTCTCACTGATAACACTCCCCAATATCTCTGTCTGTATTAAACACTCCCTCACTGATAGCACACCCCAATATCTCTGTCTGTATTAAACACTCCCTCACTGATAACACTCCCCAATATCTCTCTCTGTATTAAACACTCTCTCACTGATAACACACCCCAATATCTCTCTCTGTATTAAACAATCTCTCACTAATAACACACCCCAATATCTCTCTCTGTATTAAACACTCCCTCACTGATAACACACCCCAATATCTCTCTCTCTGTATTAAACACTCTCTCACTGATAACACACCCCAATATCTCTCTCTGTATTAAACACTCCCTCACTGATAACAAACCCCAATATCTCTCTCTGTATTAAACACTCTCTCACTGATAACACTCCCCAATATCTCTGTCTGTATTAAACACTCTCTCACTGATAACACACCCCAATATCTCTCTCTGTATTAAACACTCTCTCACTGATAACACACCCCAATATCTCTGTCTGTATTAAACACTCCCTCACTGATAACAAACCCCAATATCTCTCTCTGTATTAAACACTCTCTCACTGATAACACTCCCCAATATCTCTGTCTGTATTAAACACTCTCTCACTGATAACACACCCCAATATCTCTGTCTGTATTAAACACTCTCTCACTGATAACACACCCCAATATCTCTGTCTGTATTAAACACTCTCTCACTGATAACACACCCCAATATCTCTGTCTGTATTAAACACTCTCTCACTGATAACACACCCCAATATCTCTGTCTGTATTAAACACTCCCTCACTGCTAACACACCCCAATATCTCTCTGTCTGTATTAAACACTCTCTCACTGATAACACACCCCAATATCTCTGTCTGTATTAAACACTCTCTCACTGATAACACACCCCAATATCTCTCTCTGTATTAAACACTCTCTCACTGATAACACTCCCCAATATCTCTCTCTCTGTATTAAACACTCCCTCACTGATAACACACCCCAATATCTCTCTCTGTATTAAACACTCTCTCACTGATAACACTCCCCAATATCTCTCTCTCTGTATTAAACACTCCCTCACTGATAACACACCCCAATATCTCTCTCTGTATTAAACACTCTCTCACTGATAACACACCCCAATATCTCTCTCTGTATTAAACACTCCCTCACTGATAACACACCCCAATATCTCTGTCTGTATTAAACACTCCCTCACTGATAACACACCCCAATATCTCTCTCTGTGTATTAAACACTCTCTCACTGATAACACTCCCCAATATCTCTGTCTGTATTAAACACTCCCTCACTGATAACACACCCCAATATCTCTGTCTGTATTAAACACTCCCTCACTGATAACACACCCCAATATCTCTCTCTGTATTAAACACTCTCTCACTGATAACACACCCCAATATCTCTCTCTGTATTAAACACTCCCTCACTGATAACACACCCCAATATCTCTGTCTGTATTAAACACTCTCTCACTGATAACACACCCCAATATCTCTCTCTCTGTATTAAACACTCTCTCACTGATAACACTCCCCAATATCTCTGTCTGTATTAAACACTCCCTCACTGATAACACACCCCAATATATCTGTCTGTATTAAACACTCCCTCACTGATAACACACCCCAATATCTCTCTCTGTATTAAACACTCCCTCACTGATAACACACCCCAATATCTCTCTCTGTATGAAACACTCCCTCACTGATAACACACCCCAAAATCTCTGTCTGTATTAAACACTCCCTCACTGATAACACACCCCAATATCTCTCTCTGTATTAAACACTCCCTCACTGATAACACACCCCAATATATCTCTCTCTGTATTAAACACTCCCTCACTGATAACACACCCCAATATCTCTCTCTGTATTAAACACTCCCTCACTGATAACACTCCCCAATATCTCTCTCTGTATTAAACACTCTCTCACTGATAACACACTGCAATATCTCTGTCTGTATTAAACACTCCCTCACTGATAACACACTCCAATATCTCTGTCTGTATTAAACACTCCCTCACTGATAACACACCCCAATATCTCTCTCTGTATTAAACACTCTCTCACTGATAACACACCCCAATATCTCTGTCTGTATTAAACACTCCTTCACTGATAACACACCCCAATATCTCTCTCTGTATTAAACACTCTCTCACTGATAACACACCCCAATATCTCTGTCTGTATTAAACACTCCCTCACCGATAACACACCCCAATATCTCTCTCTGTATTAAACACTCTCTCACTGATAACACACCCCAATATCTCTCTCTCTGTATTAAACACTCCCTCACTGATAACACACCCCAATATCTCTCTCTGTATTAAACACTCTCTCACTGATAACACACCCCAATATCTCTCTCTCTGTATTAAACACTCCCTCACTGATAACACACCCCAATATCTCTCTCTGTATTAAACACTCTCTCACTGATAACACACCCCAATATCTCTGTCTGTATTAAACACTCCCTCACTGATAACACACCCCAATATCTCTGTCTGTATTAAACACTCCCTCACCGATAACACACCCCAATATCTCTCTCTGTATTAAACACTCTCTCACTGATAACACACCCCAATATCTCTGTCTGTATTAAAAACTCCCTCACTGATAACACACCCCAATATCTCTCTCTGTATTAAACACTCCCTCACTGATAACACACCCCAATATCTCTGTCTGTATTAAACACTCCCTCACTGATAACACACCCCAATATCTCTCTCTGTATTAAACACTCTCTCACTGATAACACACCCCAATATCTCTCTCTCTGTATTAAACACTCCCTCACTGATAACACACCCCAATATCTCTCTCTGTATTAAACACTCTCTCACTGATAACACACCCCAATATCTCTCTCTGTATTAAACACTCCCTCACTGATAACACACCCCAATATCTCTGTCTGTATTAAACACTCCCTCACTGATAACACACCCCAATATCTCTCTCTGTGTATTAAACACTCTCTCACTGATAACACTCCCCAATATCTCTGTCTGTATTAAACACTCCCTCACTGATAACACACCCCAATATCTCTGTCTGTATTAAACACTCCCTCACTGATAACACACCCCAATATCTCTCTCTGTATTAAACACTCCCTCACTGATAACACACCCCAATATCTCTCTCTGTATGAAACACTCCCTCACTGATAACACTCCCCAAAATCTCTGTCTGTATTAAACACTCCCTCACTGATAACACAACCCAATATCTCTCTCTGTATTAAACACTCCCTCACTGATAACACACCCCAATATCTCTCTCTCTGTATTAAACACTCCCTCACTGATAACACACCCCAATATCTCTCTCTGTATTAAACACTCCCTCACTGATAACACTCCCCAATATCTCTCTCTGTATTAAACACTCTCTCACTGATAACACACCCCAATATCTCTGTCTGTATTAAACACTCCATCACTGATAACACACCCCAATATCTCTGTCTGTATTAAACACTCCCTCACTGATAACACACCCCAATATCTCTCTCTGTATTAAACACTCTCTCACTGATAACACATCCCAATATCTCTGTCTGTATTAAACACTCTCTCACTGATAACACACCCCAATATCTCTCTCTGTATTAAACACTCTCTCACTGATAACACACCCCAATATCTCTGTCTGTATTAAACACTCCCTCACTGATAACACACCCCAATATCTCTCTCTGTATTAAACACTCTCTCACTGATAACACACCCCAATATCTCTCTCTCTGTATTAAACACTCCCTCACTGATAACACACCCCAATATCTCTCTCTGTATTAAACACTCTCTCACTGATAACACACCCCAATATCTCTCTCTCTGTATGAAACACTCCCTCACTGATAACACACCCCAATATCTCTCTCTGTATTGAACACTCTCTCACTGATAACACACCCCAATATCTCTGTCTGTATTAAACACTCCCTCACTGATAACACACCCCAATATCTCTGTCTGTATTAAACACTCCCTCACTGATAACACACCCCAATATCTCTCTCTGTATTAAACACTCTCTCACTGATAACACACCCCAATATCTCTGTCTGTATTAAACACTCCCTCACTGATAACACACCCCAATATCTCTCTCTGTATTAAACACTCCCTCACTGATAACACACCGCAATATCTCTGTCTGTATTAAACACTCCCTCACTGATAACACACCCCAATATCTCTCTCTGTATTAAACACTCTCTCACTGATAACACACCCCAATATCTCTCTCTCTGTATTAAACACTCCCTCACTGATAACACACCCCAATATCTCTCTCTGTATTAAACACTCTCTCACTGATAACACACCCCAATATCTCTGTCTGTATTAAACACTCTCTCACTGATAACACACCCCAATATCTCTCTCTGTATTAAACACTCCCTCACTGATAACACACCCCAATATCTCTGTCTGTATTAAACACTCCCTCACTGATAACACACCCCAATATCTCTGTCTGTATTAAACACTCTCTCACTGATAACACACCCCAATATCTCTCTCTGTATTAAACACTCCCTCACTGATAACACACCCCAATATCTCTGTCTGTATTAAACACTCTCTCACTGATAACACACCCCAATATCTCTGTCTGTATTAAACACTCCCTCACTGATAACACACCCCAATATCTCTGTCTGTATTAAACACTCTCTCACTGATAACACACCCCAATATCTCTGTCTGTATTAAACACTCCCTCACTGATAACACACCCCAATATCTCTGTCTGTATTAAACACTCTCTCACTGATAACACACCCCAATATCTCTGTCTGTATTAAACACTCCTTCACTGATAACACACCCCAATATCTCTCTCTGTATTAAACACTCTCTCACTGATAACACACCCCAATATCTCTGTCTGTATTAAACACTCCCTCACCGATAACACACCCCAATATCTCTCTCTGTATTAAACACTCTCTCACTGATAACACACCCCAATATCTCTCTCTCTGTATTAAACACTCCCTCACTGATAACACACCCCAATATCTCTCTCTGTATTAAACACTCTCTCACTGATAACACACCCCAATATCTCTCTCTCTGTATTAAACACTCCCTCACTGATAACACACCCCAATATCTCTCTCTGTATTAAACACTCTCTCACTGATAACACACCCCAATATCTCTGTCTGTATTAAACACTCCCTCACTGATAACACACCCCAATATCTCTGTCTGTATTAAACACTCCCTCACCGATAACACACCCCAATATCTCTCTCTGTATTAAACACTCTCTCACTGATAACACACCCCAATATCTCTGTCTGTATTAAAAACTCCCTCACTGATAACACACCCCAATATCTCTCTCTGTATTAAACACTCCCTCACTGATAACACACCCCAATATCTCTGTCTGTATTAAACACTCCCTCACTGATAACACACCCCAATATCTCTCTCTGTATTAAACACTCTCTCACTGATAACACACCCCAATATCTCTCTCTCTGTATTAAACACTCCCTCACTGATAACACACCCCAATATCTCTCTCTGTATTAAACACTCTCTCACTGATAACACACCCCAATATCTCTCTCTGTATTAAACACTCCCTCACTGATAACACACCCCAATATCTCTGTCTGTATTAAACACTCCCTCACTGATAACACACCCCAATATCTCTCTCTGTGTATTAAACACTCTCTCACTGATAACACTCCCCAATATCTCTGTCTGTATTAAACACTCCCTCACTGATAACACACCCCAATATCTCTGTCTGTATTAAACACTCCCTCACTGATAACACACCCCAATATCTCTCTCTGTATTAAACACTCCCTCACTGATAACACACCCCAATATCTCTCTCTGTATGAAACACTCCCTCACTGATAACACTCCCCAAAATCTCTGTCTGTATTAAACACTCCCTCACTGATAACACACCCCAATATCTCTCTCTGTATTAAACACTCCCTCACTGATAACACACCCCAATATCTCTCTCTCTGTATTAAACACTCCCTCACTGATAACACACCCCAATATCTCTCTCTGTATTAAACACTCCCTCACTGATAACACTCCCCAATATCTCTCTCTGTATTAAACACTCTCTCACTGATAACACACCCCAATATCTCTGTCTGTATTAAACACTCCATCACTGATAACACACCCCAATATCTCTGTCTGTATTAAACACTCCCTCACTGATAACACACCCCAATATCTCTCTCTGTATTAAACACTCTCTCACTGATAACACATCCCAATATCTCTGTCTGTATTAAACACTCTCTCACTGATAACACACCCCAATATCTCTCTCTGTATTAAACACTCTCTCACTGATAACACACCCCAATATCTCTGTCTGTATTAAACACTCCCTCACTGATAACACACCCCAATATCTCTCTCTGTATTAAACACTCTCTCACTGATAACACACCCCAATATCTCTCTCTCTGTATTAAACACTCCCTCACTGATAACACACCCCAATATCTCTCTCTGTATTAAACACTCTCTCACTGATAACACACCCCAATATCTCTCTCTCTGTATGAAACACTCCCTCACTGATAACACACCCCAATATCTCTCTCTGTATTGAACACTCTCTCACTGATAACACACCCCAATATCTCTGTCTGTATTAAACACTCCCTCACTGATAACACACCCCAATATCTCTGTCTGTATTAAACACTCCCTCACTGATAACACACCCCAATATCTCTCTCTGTATTAAACACTCTCTCACTGATAACACACCCCAATATCTCTGTCTGTATTAAACACTCCCTCACTGATAACACACCCCAATATCTCTCTCTGTATTAAACACTCCCTCACTGATAACACACCGCAATATCTCTGTCTGTATTAAACACTCCCTCACTGATAACACACCCCAATATCTCTCTCTGTATTAAACACTCTCTCACTGATAACACACCCCAATATCTCTCTCTCTGTATTAAACACTCCCTCACTGATAACACACCCCAATATCTCTCTCTGTATTAAACACTCTCTCACTGATAACACACCCCAATATCTCTGTCTGTATTAAACACTCTCTCACTGATAACACACCCCAATATCTCTCTCTGTATTAAACACTCCCTCACTGATAACACACCCCAATATCTCTGTCTGTATTAAACACTCCCTCACTGATAACACACCCCAATATCTCTGTCTGTATTAAACACTCTCTCACTGATAACACACCCCAATATCTCTCTCTGTATTAAACACTCCCTCACTGATAACACACCCCAATATCTCTGTCTGTATTAAACACTCTCTCACTGATAACACACCCCAATATCTCTGTCTGTATTAAACACTCCCTCACTGATAACACACCCCAATATCTCTGTCTGTATTAAACACTCTCTCACTGATAACACACCCCAATATCTCTGTCTGTATTAAACACTCCCTCACTGATAACACACCCCAATATCTCTGTCTGTATTAAACACTCTCTCACTGATAACACACCCCAATATCTCTGTCTGTATTAAACACTCTCTCACTGATAACACACCCCAATATCTCTGTCTGTATTAAACACTCTCTCACTATAACACACCCCAATATCTCTGCCTGTATTAAACACTCTCTCACTGATCACACACCCCAATATCTCTCTCTGTATTAAACACTCTCTCACTGATCACACACCCCAATATCTCTCTCTGTATTAAACACTCCCTCACTGATAACACACCCCAATATCTCTCTCTGTATTAAACACTCTCTCACTGATAACACACCCCAATATCTCTCTCTGTATTAAACACTCCCTCACTGATAACACACCCCAATATCTCTGTCTGTATTAAACACTCTCTCACTGATAACACACCCCAATATCTCTGTCTGTATTAAACACTCCCTCACTGATAACACACCCCAATATCTCTCTCTGTATTAAACACTCCCTCACTGATAACACACCCCAATATCTCTCTCTGTATTAAACACTCCCTCACTGATAACACACCCCAATATCTCTCTCTCTGTATTAAACACTCCCTCACTGATAACACACCCCAATATCTCTGTCTGTATTAAACACTCTCTCACTGATAACACACCCCAATATCTCTCCCTGCATTAAACACTCTCTCACTGATAATACACCCCAATATCTCTGTCTGTATTAAACACTCTCTCACTGATAACACACCCCAATATCTCTCCCTGCATTAAACACTCTCTCACTGATAATACACCCCAATATCTCTGTCTGTATTAAACACTCCCTCACTGATAACACACCCCAATATCTCTGTCTGTATAAAACACTCCCTCACGGATAACACACCCCATTATCTCTCTCTGTATTAAACACTCCCTCACTGATAACAAACCCCAATATCTCTCTCTGTATTAAACACTCTCTCACTGATAACACACCCCAATATCTCTCCCTGCATTAAACACTCTCTCACTGATAATACACCCCAATATCTCTGTCTGTATTAAACACTCCCTCACTGATAACACACCCCAATATCTCTCTCTGTATGAAACACCCCCTCACTGATAACACACCCCAATATCTCTCCCTGCATTAAACACTCTCTCACTGATAATACACCCCAATATCTCTGTCTGTATTAAACACTCCCTCACTGATAACACACCCCAATATCTCTCTCTGTATTAAACACCCCCTCACTGATAACACACCCCAATATCTCTCCCTGCATTAAACACTCTCTCACTGATAATACACCCCAATATCTCTGTCTGTATTAAACACTCCCTCACTGATAACACACCCCAATATCTCTGTCTGTATTAAACACTCTCTCACTGATAACACACCCCAATATCTCTCTCTGTATTAAACACTCCCTCACAGATAACACACCCCAATATCTCTGTCTGTATTAAACACTCCCTCACTGATAACACACCCCAATATCTCTGTCTGTATTAAACACTCTCTCACTGATAACACACCCCAATATCTCTCTCTGTATTAAACACTCCCTCACTGATAACACACCCCAATATCTCTGTCTGTATTAAACACTCTCTCACTGATAACACACCCCAATATCTCTGTCTGTATTAAACACTCCCTCACTGATAACACACCCCAATATCTCTGTCTGTATTAAACACTCTCTCACTGATAACACACCCCAATATCTCTGTCTGTATTAAACACTCCCTCACTGATAACACACCCCAATATCTCTGTCTGTATTAAACACTCTCTCACTGATAACACACCCCAATATCTCTGTCTGTATTAAACACTCTCTCACTGATAACACACCCCAATATCTCTGTCTGTATTAAACACTCTCTCACTATAACACACCCCAATATCTCTGCCTGTATTAAACACTCTCTCACTGATCACACACCCCAATATCTCTCTCTGTATTAAACACTCTCTCACTGATCACACACCCCAATATCTCTCTCTGTATTAAACACTCCCTCACTGATAACACACCCCAATATCTCTCTCTGTATTAAACACTCTCTCACTGATAACACACCCCAATATCTCTCTCTGTATTAAACACTCCCTCACTGATAACACACCCCAATATCTCTGTGTGTATTAAACACTCTCTCACTGATAACACACCCCAGTATCTCTGTCTGTATTAAACACTCCCTCACTGATAACACACCCCAATATCTCTCTCTGTATTAAACACTCCCTCACTGATAACACACCCCAATATCTCTCTCTGTATTAAACACTCCCTCACTGATAACACACCCCAATATCTCTCTCTCTGTATTAAACACTCCCTCACTGATAACACACCCCAATATCTCTGTCTGTATTAAACACTCTCTCACTGATAACACACCCCAATATCTCTCCCTGCATTAAACACTCTCTCACTGATAATACACCCCAATATCTCTGTCTGTATTAAACACTCTCTCACTGATAACACACCCCAATATCTCTCCCTGCATTAAACACTCTCTCACTGATAATACACCCCAATATCTCTGTCTGTATTAAACACTCCCTCACTGATAACACACCCCAATATCTCTGTCTGTATAAAACACTCCCTCACGGATAACACACCCCATTATCTCTCTCTGTATTAAACACTCCCTCACTGATAACAAACCCCAATATCTCTCTCTGTATTAAACACTCTCTCACTGATAACACACCCCAATATCTCTCCCTGCATTAAACACTCTCTCACTGATAATACACCCCAATATCTCTGTCTGTATTAAACACTCCCTCACTGATAACACACCCCAATATCTCTCTCTGTATTAAACACCCCCTCACTGATAACACACCCCAATATCTCTCCCTGCATTAAACACTCTCTCACTGATAATACACCCCAATATCTCTGTCTGTATTAAACACTCCCTCACTGATAACACACCCCAATATCTCTCTCTGTATTAAACACCCCCTCACTGATAACACACCCCAATATCTCTCCCTGCATTAAACACTCTCTCACTGATAATACACCCCAATATCTCTGTCTGTATTAAACACTCCCTCACTGATAACACACCCCAATATCTCTGTCTGTATAAAACACTCCCTCACGGATAACACACCCCATTATCTCTCTCTGTATTAAACACTCCCTCACTGATAACAAACCCCAATATCTCTCTCTGTATTAAACACTCTATCACTGATAACACCTCCAAATTTCTCTGCCTGTATTAAACACTCCTTCACTGATAACACAACCCAATATCTCTCTCTGTGTTAAACACTCCCTCACTGATAACACACCCCAATATCTCTCTCTGTGTTAAACACTCCCTCACTGATAACACATCCCAATATCTCTCTCTGTATTAAACACTCCCTCACTGATAACAAACCCCAATATCTCTCTCTGTATTAAACACTCTCTCACTGATAACACACCCCAATATCTCTCTCTGTATTAAACACTCCCTCACTGATAACACACCCCAATATCTCTGTCTGTATTAAACACTTCCTCACTGATAAAACACCCCAATATCTCTGTCTGTATTCAACACTCCCTCACTGATAACAAACCCCAATATCTCTCTCTGTATTAAACACTCTCTCACTGATAACACACCCCAATATCTCTCTCTGTATTAAACACTCTCTCACTGATAACACACCCCAATATCTCTGTCTGTATTAAACACTCACTCACTGATAACACACCCCAATATCTCTCTCTGTATTAAACACTCCCTCACTGATAACACACCCCAATATCTCTGTCTGTATTAAACACTCCCTCACTGATAACACACCCCAATATCTCTCTCTGTATTAAACACTCTCTCACTGATAACACACCCCAATATCTCTCTCTGTATTAAACACTCTCTCACTGATAACACACCCCAATATCTCTTTCTGTATTAAACACTCTCTCACTGATAACACACCCCAATATCTCTCTCTGTATTAAACACTCTCTCACTGATAACACACCCCAATATCTCTGTCTGTATTAAACACTCCCTCACTGATAACACTCCCCAATATCTCTGTCTGTATTAAACACTCCCTCACTGATCACACCCCCCAATATCTCTCTCTGTGTTAAACACTCCCTCACTGATAACACACCCCAATATCTCTCTCTGTGTTAAACACTCCCTCACTGATAATACACCCCAATATCTCTCTCTGTATTAAACACTCCCTCACTGATAACAAACCCCAATATCTCTCTCTGTATTAAACACTCTCTCACTGATAACACACCCCAATATCTCTCTCTGTGTTAAACACTCCCTGACTGATAACACACCCCAAAATCTCTCTCTGTGTTAAACACTCCCTGACTGATAACACACCCCAAAATCTCTCTCTGTGTTAAACACTCCCTCACTGATAACACACCCCAATATCTCTCTCTGTATTAAACACTCCCTCACTGTTAACACACCCCAATATCTCTGTCTGTATTAAACACTCCCTCACGAATAACACACCCCAATATCTCTGTCTGTATTAAACACTCCCTCACTGATAACACACCCCAATATCTCTGTATTAAACACTCCCTCACTGATAACACACCCCAATATCTCTCTCTGTATTAAACACTCTCTCACTGATAACACACCCCAATATCTCTGTCTGTATTAAACACTCCCTCACTGATAACAAACCCCAATATCTCTCTGTATTATACACTCCCTCACTGATAACACCTCCAAATTTCTCTGTCTGTATTAAACACTCCTTCACTAATAACACACCCCAATATCTCTGTCTGTATTAAACACTCCCTCACTGATAACACACCCCAATATCTCTGTCTGTATTAAACACTCCCTCACTGATAACACACCCCAATATCTCTCTCTGTGTTAAACACTCTCTCACTGATAACACACCCCAATATCTCTCTCTGTATTAAACACTCCCTCACTGATAACACACCCCAATATCTCTCTCTGTGTTAAACACTCCCTCACTGATAACACACCCCAATATCCCTCAGTGTTATCAGACCCTTTCCCTCCATAATGTCTTGTCCACATATAATAATCTTTATTATTGTCACAAGTAGGCTTACATTAACACTGCAATGAGGTTACTGTGAAAATCCTCTCATTGCCACATTCCGGCCCCTGTTCGGGTACAGAGAGGGAGAATTCAGAATGTCCAATTCACCCAACAAGCACATCTTTCGGGACTTGTTGGAAGAAATCGGAGCACCCGGAGGAAACCCACGCCGACACGGGGAGAATGTGCAGACTCCGCACAGACAGTGACCCGAGCCGGGAATCGAGCCCGGGACCCCGGCGCTGTGAAGCAACAGTGCTAACCACTCAAATACCACGCCGCCTGGAAGACAGGGGAATTTATTCCTCTCTTTACCCCACTCTGGAGCTAGTTGCAATCAAACGGGAGATGTTATTGCCAATTGAACCCTTTTTCTTTTAAATTTAGAATGCCCATTCATTTTTTCCATTTGAGGGGCACTTTAGCGCGGCCAATCCACCTGCCCTGCACATCTTTGGGTTGTGGGGGCGAAACCCACGCAGACACGGGGATAATGTGCAAACTCCAACGGACAGTGACCCAGAGCTGGGATCGAACCTGGGACCTCGGCGCCGTGAGGCAGCAGTGCTAACCACTGTGCCACCGTGCCTCCCTGAACATATACACTTAACCGTGTGTAGGCTGGTATGAATAATTAGTTAGCTTGGTTCCCTAAGGTAACCAGGAGAGGCTAATTTCAATGCGAACATCAAGTTTTACAATTGACAACTCTTGTTGGTGACCATTACCACGTCAGTGAGGCTGGTTGACTTCCATGGGTCTATCGCTGGCCAATGAGGCTGATTCTGGAGCTAGCGGACTTTACGGGCGGGGTTGTCCGCTCCGACACCAATTCTCAACTGAGGTCAATGGACCTTTAAACGGTCCGTCAGATTGCCGACTCGCCCCTGACATTTCCCTCTGCGATGGGACGCGGAAACCTGCCCGTGTGCCACGTTGTATGCTGGTTGTCAAGTGGGATGCCTGGTTGCACACCCCTCGCCTGGGTGTGTGGCGCCTCCTCGCTTTCCCTTTCCATTTTGCCATTCTCGGACGGTTCTCAAACACAGCGAGTTGTTGTGATCTGGAAGGTGCTGCCTGAAAGGGCGGAGGAAGCAGATTCAACAGGAACTTTCCAAAAGGGGGGGATTGGGGAAGTACTTGACGAGGGGAAAGTCTGTTGTGGTGATGTGCATCACTGTAAATACACAAGGGGTTAATGTAGATACACTACAACTAAATAAACACTAGAGGGAGCACCAGAGACATCATGACACACAGACATTCCCAATCGGTCACGAAGATAGGACACGACCAATGGGCAGTCAAGACACACCCAGAGGTGACACTGCCACAAGGGGGCGACCCATATAAAAGGACCGGGCACACATGCTCTTTGCCCTTTCCATAGGCGACACTCAGAGAGACAGGGGCAGAGCAGGAAGCATCACACCCACCACGTGGCTTAGAGCAGACTGGTTAGTTCGACTGAGTTACTACAGGAAGATTAGCAGGAGAGTCGAACTCAAGTAGGAGAATTGTTAACTGTTCAATAAATGTGTTAAACCTATCTCCGAGTCTGAACCTTCCTTTGTCAGAGTATACATCAAGGAAGCAACTTATGCTACATGAAGAAGCAGAACACAACATGTTTCTGGTGCTCCCTCTAGTGTTTATTTAGTTCTAGTGTAGCTACATTAACCTCTTGTGTATTTACAGTGATGCACATCACCACAAATATCACCGCAAGATTGGGGCATCATCAGGTCTAGATTCCCTGCAGTGCAGAAGGAGGCCATTTGGCCCATCGAGTCTACACCGACCTTCCCAACGTACACCCTACCTAGGCCCACTCCCCATCCCCGTGACCCCCATAAACCCCACCAAACCTTGGGAAACTAAGAGGTGATTTATTGCGGCCAATCCACCCAACCTGCACGTCTTTGGACTGTGGGAGGAAACCGGAGCACCCGGAGGAAACCCACGCACACACGGGGGGGGACCGTACAGACTCTGCACAGACAGTCAACCGGGACCGGATTCGAATTCGGGTCCCTGGCGCTGTGAGGCAGCTGTGTTAACCCGGGTCCCTGGCGCGATGAGGCAGCAGCGCTAACCGCTATGCCACCCAAATGTGGAGGGGGGGGGCGGGTTTTTGACACATCTACAAACAGGTCCAGTACTGTGGGGAAGGAGGTTGTTTCTGGTGAGAGGCGGAGAGGTTTAGGGAGGGGATTCCAGAGCTCAGTGCCCCCCCCCAACCCCCCCAGGCAGCTGAAGGCACGGCCGCCCATGGCGGAGCGATGGGAATGGGGGGGAATGTTCGAGAGGCCTGTGCTCGCGACAGTAAGGTGGGAATGCGAGATATGTGCTGCTTTAAGAGTTTAGTAAAAGTTTCACAAGGCTGTGAATCAGCTGCCCTTTTCCCTCCACTAGGTGTCGCACCTCACCCTGGGTTGGTGTCAGTCTTTGTTGGTCAGGGTAGTTCCTGTTTCCCGTTCGATTCCTGAAGAGGTGGGTTCCAGAAACATACATAGACAAAGCCAATGATGCAAGACGATACTTTGAATGCGAGCATTTGCGGGCAATTAAGTCTTTGCAGGTCCAGACGGAGCAACTGGAGAGAGGGATAATTACAGGTTAAAGAGGTGTGAATTGTCTCACGCGAGGACAGTTGGTAGGATTTCGCAATCCCAGGCCAGATGGTGGGGGGTGAATGTGATTCAACATGAATCCAAGGTCCCGGTTGAGGCCGCACTCATGTGTGCGGAACTTGGCTATAAGTTTCTGCTCGGCGATTCTGCGTTGTCGTGCGTCCTGAAGGCCGCCTTGGAGAACGCTTACCTGGAAACTAACCTCTTCATTCACCCGAGGAAAGAGCAGTGCTCCGGAAGCTAGTGATTCGAAACAAACCTGTTGGGACTTTAACCTGGTGTTGTAAGACTTCTTACGGTGCCATTTTGAAGTGGAGTGGAGGGTGGGGTGTGGGGTAAATGGGGGTGGGTGAGGTTGGGCAAGGGAAAGGGCAGGCAAAATTCTCTCCAATGTATTGGGGCCCATATTTACCCCTCGCCCAACGTCACTTTGGAAAGAAAAGCAGTGTGTCTGGCCATCGATGTTTGTGGCATCTTGCTGTGCGGGCATTGGCAGCCACCTTGCCAGCCTTCTTTGAAAATGGGGGGGGGTGCTCGTTCGTGATAACACTTAGACATGTCCGCATACTATGTACCAATGGGTCTTCCAGAACCATTCTAGTCTAGGCGTTGTTGTCTTGGAGTGGAGGGGCGAGGGAGGGGTGAGGCGGTGCTCGGCATTGTCACTGGTCACTTAGAGATGGTCTCAGTGAAACAAGAAGTGCCTTCAAGTTAATGAAATGTCCAAAATGCTTTACCAGGGCATTATAATAATAATCTTTATTATTGTCACAGGTAGGCTTACATTAACGCTGCAATGAAGTTCCTGTGAAAATCCCCTCGTCGCCACACTCCGGCGCCTGTTCGGGTACACGGAGGGAGAATTCAGAATGTCCAAATCACCTAACTAGCACATCTTTCAGGACTTGTGAGAGGAAACCGGAGCACCCGGGGGAAACCCACGCAGACACGGGGGGGGAGAACGCGCAGACTCCGCACAGACAGTGACCCGAACCCGGGACCCTGGCGCTGTGAACTCATGGACTTTTGGTGTGTTTTAATGTGCTGTCACAGATCAGGTACAGCAGTATAGTCTTTTCATTTGAAGTCAGCTGGAAGTTAACAACTGACTCTTCGGGTCTCAAACCCCCAAAATAATTTCCACTTCTCTTTCAAATTCTGAAACTTCTCCTCTCATTTGCCAGTACTTCCCTGCATATAACACACCTGGGGTTTGCATCCTTATTTGTATTGGCACAATTTACAAAGCCATACCTCAAGAAATCATCTTCATTCTGCTTTGTTCCAGAGTTAAATTTCTCCTTCGTAAGCAGTTACCCAGAAGCCCTGGAGCTCAGTATAGAGACAACACAAATAAAGCTCTGTCCTTCCTTGGACTCTCCTGAGCAGCTCTCTCCAGCAGATTCTATTGCGTGATCCTGGCCAGTAGGTATTCTGCCTATTTGTGTCTCTTCCTTGTAACAGAACAATCCATTTTCACTGACCTCCTGCCTTGCTTCCTAACAGCTAGAAAGTGGAAGTAGCTCTCCTCCATGATTTGGCGGCAAAAGCACGTACGCACAGGACACTTGACGTCACGTGTGCGTGCAGGGCGCTTATGGGCACACGACTTTGCACAATCTACATTGCTTGCATTCAAAAGGCGGTAGCGGCCGCCATCCTAAATTTAAATGGCGGTAGCGACGTTTGGGCCCTTCGCCCGCGATCGGGACCACCGCGGAACTCCCCGGCACCCAACCATGGGTCGTGACCCGCACTTCGAAAAACCCTGGTGGACGGTATCGCTCTCCTTATCGGAGGAAAGATGTCAACGTGTGGGAAGTGGTTCAGAGAAGGTTTCCCAGACTTAACACCGGGAATGGGCGGGTTGTCCGATGAGGAAAGGGCGGAGGTCGGGTTCGTATCCGCTGGAGTTTAGAAGAGTGAGAGGCGACTCGATGGAAACCTTTCAGATACTGAGGGGGAGGATCTTGACAGGGAAAATAAGGGGGCAGCCCGTTTAAAACGGAGACAGGGGAGAAATGTTTTCTCTCAGAGGGTGGCGAGTCTCTGGAACTCTCTTCCTCGAGAGGCGGC